>NW_026607433.1:0-5000 GCF_029890125.1 Rhinichthys klamathensis goyatoka
GTGGTTTTTCAGAGAAGATAGATAGATAGATAGATAGATAGATAGATAGATAGATGGATGGCTTTTACATTTCGTTTCATTTGTGGGTGATATTTCACTCGCTAAGCTTGCAAATGATTTTACATTTTACATCGTCTGGGTTTGATTTGTACGTTATTTCCCTTCGCCATCATTGACTGATAAACTGGCTTTCTGCTAGAGACTTTTGACCTGTGTTTTGTGAGTCTGTGGCTTTGATCAACTCTGTGTGTTTTCTAAAACTCAGAACATTCAGAGTAAAATAAAACCGTTATGTCAAATTAAAACAGGATGTGTTGACTGACTGCGCTTAAGGAAATGAGCAGCGTCAAATGTTTTATTAATTGTATGCATTAGCAATGAACAAGTAATTGATCTCAACACCCCTACTAGTGCAAACGCACAGGTCTTGTGTGGTGATAGCATGAGAGGGTGTGACTGTGTGCTGGTTCACATGAGGACACGGGCAGGTAAATCCAGTTTGAGTTCTCAGCCCTTGGGCTCTGAATGTTCTCAGCAGGATCAGCCCTGTCTCACCTCTTCACCCTCCTCACCCTCATCTATCTTAATCTGCTCAGGACCTCTGAGAGCTTGCTTGCTTTCTCTCTTGCTTGTTTTCTTTCTTTCTCTCTTACTTTCTTGCTTATTTTTCTCTTTCTGTCTTTTTCATCACGCCCTTTTCCATATCTGAATGTCAGCTCTGGATCTTCCTCTGCCCTTGATAAACAGTGATGTGAACATTAACGATGACGTCGGTTTTTCCCATAGACTGTAAATATGGACTTAGTGTCCGTGTGACGTCAATTGAGGTTTCTGAAGAGCGTTTTTGAAGCTCAAAGTGGCCGGAGCCGGCTGTCGCCATCTTGGCAGAGCGTCACTCCCGGATAAATGAAAATGTGTAAAGAGGCGGGATTAGCTGAGGTGACGTGACGGCTAGCAGACAAACGGCTAGTAGTGACATCAGCAGCAATCATGCAGAACTTTAAGGCTTAATAATTTAAACGGATGAGTTATAAAAAAAATCCACCTCACTCACAGTTGTCATGAGGGGCAAAATTAGCTATATAGACAAAAACCACTTGTTGCACCAGGCTGTAAACACATTTTTCTGCGGTAAAGTTGGGCATATTAATGGGGAGTTTATGGAATTGACTCTCTTTTGGAGCCTGGCCCTAGAGGCCAGTCGATGAATTGCAGTTCAAGTCACTTCTGTGTTGGCTTCAAGAGAGAGACCGGAAGAATGCAGCTTGGTTTTTCCGTATCAATTGCAGCATGAGTCCACAACTTTTGGAAGTGCTCGCAGATTGGATTCGCAGTGATGAAAACAGTATCTTCTTGACATGTCGACAACACGAACCAAACTCTCCCAGTCTCAGCTACATACAGTGTTTGAGGTTCAAAGCAAAGACCATAGGCTGCCGTTATGCATATTTGTTACATAGGTATACAGTATAACAGGAAGTGAGACTGGAATTACTAGGGCTGTAATCTTCCAGTCGATTTATTGGTCGATACGTTCTGGCTCGACCAAAATTCTGATTGGTCGATAATTTGCCGTGTTAATTTCATCAGGTGGAAAGCACTAATTGCTAATGGTCTGTCTTCAGAACACCCCCCTTGTTTTCACTTTTTTTGGATTAGCCCAACCCAATGCCTAAACCTAATGCGCAATTGCGCTGTGCCCACTGTTTGTATTTGTTTTGAGCCTATGCTTTTTTTCAGTTATGCACTTTATTTAGTTTCTGCTCTCGTCTTGATCTGGTTTGTTTAAAAAATATAAAAAATTTTATTAAAGTGGACGTGCCTTTTGTGTTTAAGAGTAAAAGCTTTTAAATTAATAGTCTATTCGTGTCTCAGCCGCGAACCTGTGCTCCTATGTTCAGCCTCGCTCGGTGCGAGGACATATGCACAGAGCGGCTGAAATGAGTGTCGGTCACTTATTATAACATATGACATAAACAATTGTCTAAATTATGTTGCATATTCCTCGACAGTTCTTGTGCTGATGTCACTAGTTGACTATTTTCGGAAATCATAGGTTATAATATTGCGCAGGTGCACGTAGGGCTGGGCGGTATGACGGTATATATCGTTACCGCGGTAGAAAATGTCAACCGTAACAGATTTTTTTATTCCGTGTATACCGCGAAATGCAAATAAGTGGGCGTGGTTAACTCGCGTGCAACGTGCGTGAGACTGAAACACTGAGAATTGTAAAAAGAAACACGGAGAAAGCAGATCAAGAGGATCCACAAAGGAATTACATTTTCTAAAGGGTTGTTGTTGTTGTTAACGTGATATTTTCGGGGGGAAAGGCGCAGCAGTTAACTAGAGCAGTGCAGCACCCACAGATTAGTGCACGCTCGCAACGGGGAAAGCTGGACAACAACAGTTATAAATATCGTAACGAATAGAAATAACCTTAAATAATGTATAGTTATCTGCATCTTTCCGTCTCTTATGTATAGTTTTTAAACACGCAAACAATTTGCCGCCCGTGGTAATGAACAACCGGCTTGTTAAAGTGAATGTATAATCCTGTAGCCTGTCTGAGGCAAAATTACTAAATATGCATCGCGAGTTATATATTTCTAACTCCAAACAATTGGCCACCGAACCAGCTGATGAAATCTTCCTTTGATTCGATCCGTGATTACAACTTGACACTCAAATTAACCGATCGCATTTTACTGATGCAGAAGACGCGCGCGTGCACACGCACTGAGGGAGCGCGGTGTTCACCGGGCTATGGTCAAATAATGACGCAGTTACAGGTGTGTATAATTTAAACTAGGCTACTTTGTCAACACTAACAGTAGCTGCTGTTCGGTTTTCAAACTGCTGCTCTCCTGCTAGTCACTTCTGAACTTCTATTGATTAAAGCGCAGGGTGACGGGTTGCCAGATATTACAAAAAGAGCAAAACAAGCCCCTTAAAAACGCAGTGTAGCCTAAGCAGACATGGCAAAAATGTACCGGGGAACACATTTAAACAACTAGTATTACTATCCTACAAAATTAAAAGGAAGTTACTAATTTATCATGAATAGAATAGTTCAATATAAAATATTCAGATATTATAAACTGATTGATGAAGTAAAGCATAACATGAGATTGAAAAATGATTCAGAAACACTTTATTTAAAGTTTAATTGCACCTATGAGTTGTATTTAATATCAATCAGTTGGGGGCAGTTCATCTAAAGGTTGATGAGTGTGTTTTGTTTATATTTAGCTATCTAAATAGTTTACCAAATAAATCATTTACCAAATAAGAGAAAAAGAAAACAATGTAAAGTACTTTTCATTTCTAAAGTATTTGGGTTTATTTATTATACAAAGCCCTTTTTGTCGATTTTTCGAGAATAACTATATATATAAATATCTATATCGTGAAATATATCGTTACCGTGAAATAAAATGAGTCATACCGTGAAATAGAATTTTGGTCATACCGCCCACCCCTAGGTGCACGTGATGCAACGCCGACAGACTCGAGTGTGTCATTTCAGTGCAAAATAATTAGGTAAAAAATGATTATACAGCAAATAGCCTACTCGTTTTTGTTTATTTATAATTCATTTAGGCGGACAAGGCTAAGTACTGCGCCGCTAATTAATCTAAAAAATGTTTTCCCGTTTCCCATTTTTAGTCGATTTCTAGTCGAAATTTCAGGACTTCAGTCGACCAAGATTTTCTTTGGTTTATTACAGCCCTAGGAATTACTGACGCCTCGCTTCAGCAGTTCACACCCAGCTAGATTACACACTACATGAAAAGTAATATTCGAAAAAACCATAGGGGCACTTTAATATGTCGTGGATGACTTCGTACCTAGATCTGTATGCAGAGAAAGTCAGGACAGTTTGCCCCTCACGACCTTGTGTCCTTGTCTCAGGCCATTAGCGTTGGGCTATCACAGCTAACTTTGTTAGATACTAATTTTATTTTTGGTGGGAAAACCCCATGACCAGTTTAAAGTAACTTCCCATCAAGGCACGACTCAGTCGTTTGGGCTTGTTTCAATAGAAATGGCAAAATTGTTTACATTTTTAAGTTCACCTTTCTAGCATTGTGGTTCAGCCATCTCCTCAAGTTTTTGCGGAGTCTCTCAGGTCTCTGATTTTATTATTTTAGTGTTTGCTCCACTAATGTGCAACTGTAAATGGTAGAAGCCAGGATAGTATTGAATAATAATGATCTTGGGATTGTCTAGTTAACAGTTGAACACGTACAACATTTCTGTGGCCCAATCTGGAAATCATTTATTTAGTTATATCAATCAATGTGCCGATCATAACGGGCCCAGTAGAATAGCTCTCAATCAGTGCAGGAGTCTCCCAGCATCTCCGGCCCGGGGCGGGTGGTTTCGTTTGGCCCGGTGGGTCTCCTGAGGTCAGAGCTGTAGAGCTCACAAAGACACGAGGAATGCCTCGCGGCCGCCAACACAAACACGCAGCCTCGCGGGACTGACGCTCCTCGCTCACAGCGATCCACATATTACAGATGCAGGACCACATCAGACTGATGTCCAGAAGGTCAGCGGATCTTCCTGGTGAGGTCATAAAATGAGGTTTATTGACCTTTAGCATCAACAAATGCATGATCTCATGTAGAAAAGCCAAAGTAGCACATCGGCCTGTTTAAAAAAACAGAAATAGTGTTTGATTTTGAAGCAAAAAGTTAAGTCTAGTTAAAATAATTGTATAAATACTTTTCCCTCAGCAAATGTTTAATAATAAGTATATAAAGTAATACAAATATTTTTTGGGGTTAGTGATGACACTTTTTTTTTCATCTGGACATATGCTTTTTTATTGTAAATACTATTATTTATATTTTTACATTTTATATATTTTTTATTTATATAAAACAAGTAAGCAATTATACTTTTTTTGTGGTCAGAATATTTTGCCAGAACAATAGATTTTTATTTCAAATATATTATATTTATAAAAAAAAAGTAAAAATTAAAATAGTATT
>NW_026607433.1:10000-57229 GCF_029890125.1 Rhinichthys klamathensis goyatoka
GCCATTGACTTCAATAGTAGGAAAACAAATACTATGGAAGTACTATTCTGTGTTTACAGTAGTTTCTCTGGACTCTTGCTGTTCCTCATCTCTAGATAAGAGCGCTTGTATGACTCCAGTAAAGCCTTTGGTCGTCTCCTCTCCTATTTCTCATTTTCTTACTTTTCTCTTTCTAGCGCCAGAAACACGTTGTTCTTATCTGGCGATTCCTGTGTGTGTCTTTGACATGTGTTTACATGTGTCTGTTGTGCCTGTGAGACAGCCGGGGTTTGATCAGACAGACTCGGGGTCAGAATGGGACAGTGAAAATGAGGAAAGCACGTTCATTCTGTTGCTGTGTCTAAGCTTTACTACACACAGCCCTGGCCACGGTACATCTCAACTCGTCCAGCTACTCCTGGATCTGCTCCGGGTGACGCTGAGTGTGTGTCGGGATGAGATTTGCGTTTACGTGAAGGTTTGTTGAGATCCTTGTATGTCCAGAGTTATGATTTCTTGTGTCTGCTCACATATGTTTGGGATTTATTGTGTTTGTGTGTGTAAATGTATATGAGAGTGTTTGGTGCAGCTTCTGAATGGTGTTTAGGAAGAGGAAGATCAGGGTCATATTACAGGAACTAAGTGCGTTTTTCCCCCTGAGGGATCATATTTTTGTCTCTTTCTCTCTCCATCATTCTGTATTTCCTTTCGTTTCGTTTCGTTTCATCCACAACTATAATGCAGCCTTATAATACACTCTTTTTTAAATTACATTTTAAATTAAATTAAAAAACGTATTCGTTAACATTAATGTATTAACTATAACACAAACTAACAATGAGCAATTGTTACAGTATTTATTCATCTTTGTTAATGTTAGTTAAAAATAGTAAATAATGTATTAGTAAATGCTGAAATTAACATCAACTAAGATTAATAAATGCTGTAGAAGTCCAGTTCATTCTTAGTTTAACTATAGCAAACTAATGTTAACAAATGAAACATTATTGTAAATTTTGCTTTATTATGTTTATTTATTTATATTTTTTAATTGTATTTTTTATATAATTATTTTATTGTATTTTTATTGAATGCATCGTATAACACATCTTTACCACCTCTATAACACAGTATGGCATAATACAGACACAATGTCTCATAATACATTATAACTTTTAAGGATTTAACTAATTATAAGTATTACAATGTATTAGACTTGAACTGAGTTTACATTTTTAAAATATGTCATGCACGTTAATTTTAAGAAATTGTAATGCCTATTAAAAAGAGCATAAGTATTGAAATTAATATTACAGTCAATAGAATTGTTAAGTTGTAAACAAATGTAATAAAATTACTTATTATTATAAAAAAAAATGCATCCATCAAAATATTGTGTGCATCCAAACTCAATATTTGAATGGTCATATTCAGTGTGTAGCTGATGACTCGGATCCAGTCATAGAGGGAGAGACTCTCCCAGATGTTGCGGTGTGACTCCGCTGGCCTCTGATTGGTGGAGGGATGGAGTTTGAAGTGGTTAGTGTGAAGTGTGTCAGGGTCAGAGGTTAAAACAATCTGCCCTCCCTCCCTTTGTCCTGCTCCCCCCCCCCCCCCATCTCTGCTTCGCCAGATCACTTCCAGACCCTTTCACCCGAGCCGAGGGGAACTATCTATAACTATAAAGACGGCTTTCACATGCTTTTATTGTGAAACCTCAAATGGCTGTTGTGTGTTAAGTATTGCCTCAATCTGAGTCAGATACTCTAATAAACAAAAACAGACTACACAAATATTTGGTAGAATAGTCTATTCTGTTTCACTACTCAAGTTTACTTTGCCACTGAGTTTTGGAACTGTGTTCATTATTTGTCAGAGAAAACCATGCAAGGGAAATCTAATGGCAACCTGTCTCTGTTTGTTAAGGATTACTGAAGCTGCCAGGATTTACTCTGTAAACACAAATGCACACAAGACACATTGTAATAAAGCTTCATCTTCCACCTGACGTTTATTTAAATGCGATGCGTGTGCATTTTTGGATGGAAATGCTTTCTGCTGTCCCAGAGACACCTCTTAGGTTGAGTCCCTGAAGAGTGTAAACACTGCGGCTCTGTGGTGTGGTCAAGACATTGCTGTGTTTGTTTGAATGGTCGACTGCTGCCTCAACCAGTGCTGTGAGTTTGGGACAAGGCCGACTCATTGACAATCACAAGCACAATGGCATTGTTGGATTGTTTTTTAATGGAATTTATAAAAAATGTATTCATTTATTTTGAATTAGATTTATTTAATTTATTTTTAAATGTATTGTATTTATTTATTATATTGTTTTTTTTAAATATATTTTTGGATTATTTATTTAATTGAATATATTTATTTTTTTAGATTTTATTTATTTATATAATATATTATATAAAATTTAGTATTAATATACAGTATATACATTTATTTTTCACTTTATTTATTTTATGGAATTTATTTTTAAATGAATTGTTTTAAACTTTTGTTTAGTTTAAACAAAAAACAAAAAAAACAAAAAAAAACTGTTGAATGCCTGAGCGTCAACCAATGCGTTTCAATGTACAAATTGTCTTTGACATTTGAATATATGTGAAATAATTTAATGGAATATATTTATTTTTACATTTATTTTTTATTTATCTAATATATTATTATATAAACTTATTTAATATTAATTGTTATACATTTTTTATTTAATTTTTGAATGGATTTTTTATATTATACATTTATTTATATAAGAATTTATAAAATTACATTTTTATACATTTATTTTATGGAATTTTTTTATTGTAATTGTTTATTGTGTTTGCATTGCGTTTCACCTTTAAAGTGCAACACACACCCATCTGTCTCTCATTTATGGTGCCATGCCTTTAGAATAAATTAAATTATTGTTATTATAAATGATTGTCTAGAATGTGGATGCTAGTTATCATTATAGTTATCGTTAAAGCTTTCGTTCTTTAGGCTCTTTTTTGTGTTCGCGAGAAATAAGAGTGTCTGTTTGTGTTTATGCTTACAATTCTTTGATGAGTAGAATGCAGTACTGTGAGCTACTCTGAGAATGAGTGTGTGTGTGTGTCCATGTGTGTAAAACAGTGTGAGGTCGTGTAAGCCTCTCAGCCCTCGGCATGCCAAGGAAAAGCCTTGTAATTCTAATGAAAGCACTTCCAGTTTCGAAGCCCCTCGGATTGATAAGCTACAGATGGAGGGAAAGACAAAAGACTCCAATTAGGATTTTTTGCATACATACAAACTCCCAGCAGTACACAAACACTATCACATTTCTAGGAGCGTTTTCACACTCTTCACGCTGCCATCCAGATCTTTTCATCCTCTGATGGTTTCTTCACATTAACAGACATGTGCTACTGGAATCAAGGTGTGTACTGTGTAGTGACGAATACTTAAGATCTGTTTTTGTTTTTTTCTCATTTCATGTGCTGCGGTTTCTGTCATCTCAACCAAAGGTAAGAAAACAAATCTGCTTGAACTACTTCATCTATGCATGTCTGCTTATTAACATATTCATGGTTGATAGCGGAAGAGAACAGCTCTCCTAGCAGTATTGGGCCTCATTATGATTCTTTGACCACTTTTTAATAATACAAAAAAGTTCAAACAGTTTCATATTTCTGAATAGTTTTCAGTCTCTTTAACGAACTTTATAGCTCTGTTCCTAAACCTAGTGAGCGGACTTCTGAGGGCAGCATCCGAACTCTCAGCATTGGAACTAAACAGTTATTTAAATACAGGGAATGTGGCGATCCATTGATATTCATTAATGTGTATACATCACATATTAACAATTCCTTTTATTTATTTATTTAATTCATTTTTGGAATTTTTTTATTGGTTTTATTTAGTCATTTCATTATTATTATTATTATATATTATTTTTTGGAATTAATAATAAATAAATAAAATATCAATTTTTAAAATGGTTTTATTTAGTCTATTTATTGATTTATTTAAGATCTCCAAATCTACAGTTCTTTTTCCCCACAGAGCTTGCATTCTGACGTTTTTTTTTATTTTATTTTTTACTTAAAGCATGCTTGTTATGCCACCTTATATTTTGGCCTGAACATGATATCTAAGGAGGCAGTATGATTTACGATGCAAAGACCAATTTCCAATTTTAGTGTGCATATGATGTCTTGAAATGCTGTCTATGGAGTCAGCTCACTAGGCTTTGGAACAGAGCATGTACTGTATGTTTCCAGGCGGTGGGCGTTTGAAAAACATTCATAGTGTGACGTTTAGGGGCAATTAAGTCTGAACATAATAATAGACCAGTGTGCATCTAGATCCATATTTATGTCAATTCGAATAATGACAGCTGCAGATGCCTTTTGTCTGTCAGGTGTCATTTCTATAAGACGAGATGAAATTAAACATGCCAGGATATCGGTTTTACTTACTGCAAGTGAGTGCCTCTTTTGAAAAGGTTCAGTGTCATCTCTCCAGAGTTGCCACTACATCTTCAGTCCAGGTTTTGGCCTTTGGTTGTTTTGTTGAATAAGTTCTGATTGCATTGACTTTGCTCTAATCGAATCGATTGCGAACAGTTCTCAAGTCTGACGTTTTTTTTTTTTTTTGCTCAACTGTTCTTTAACAAGTATCTTTGTATCACGGCTAGTCTTATCTCTTGTCATGCGCCCAATTTATGATCTCAGAATCAGATGAATCTACAGAGCATATTTTACATGAGCTGTTTTATAGACACATGGTCTTAAAAATAAAACTTCTGAGGTCTGGTACAAATATGACATACAAAATTGCATTGGCTTTGAAATTACGATTATACCGTAATATTTAAACCTGCTTTCGCACTGCGGCTGATCCAGAGAGAGCAGTCCTCATGTAAGCTTTATGTTTGAAACCGCTTCACAAACAGACTTTTCAACTACATGGTAGGCTGTGTTGCAAACTAAACAATAACGAAATTATTGGGATAAAAGTTTATAGTCCCAATATAGTCTCTGATTCAGTCTCTGATGACCTCGGTTTAATGTGTAAGAGTGTAGGGTTCTGTTTGAGAGTGTAGGGTTCTGTTTGAGAGTGTAGGGTTCTGTTTGAGAGTGTAGGGTTCTGTTTGAGAGTGTTAGGGTTCTGTTTGAGAGTGTTAGGGTTCTGTTTGGGAGTGTAGGGTTCTGTTTGAGAGTGTAGGGTTCTGTTTGAGAGTGTAGGGTTCTGTTTGAGAGTGTTAGGGTTCTGTTTGAGAGTGTTAGGGTTCTGTTTGAGAGTGTAGGGTTCTGTTTGAGAGTGTAGGGTTGTGTTTGAGAGTGTAGGGTTCTGTTTGAGTGTAGGGTTCTGTTTGAGAGTGTAGGGTTCTGTTTGGGAGTGTTAGGGTTCTGTTTGAGAGTGTTAGGGTTCTGTTTGAGAGTGTAGGGTTGTGTTTGAGAGTGTAGGGTTGTGTTTGAGAGTGTAGGGTTCTGTTTGAGTGTAGGGTTCTGTTTGAGAGTGTAGGGTTCTGTTTGAGAGTAGGGTTCTGTTTGAGAGTGTAGGGTTCTGTTTGAGAGTGTAGGGTTCTGTTTGAGAGTGTAGGGTTCTGTTTGAGAGTGTAGGGTTCTGTTTGAGAGTGTAGGGTTCTGTTTGAGAGTGTAGGGTTCTGTTTGAGAGTGTAGGGTTCTGTTTGAGAGTGTAGGGTTCTGTTTGAGAGTGTAGGGTTCTGTTTGAGAGTGTAGGGTTCTGTTTGAGAGTGTAGGGTTCTGTTTGAGAGTGTAGGGTTCTGTTTGAGAGTAGGGTTCTGTTTGAGAGTGTAGGGTTCTGTTTGAGAGTGTAGGGTTCTGTTTGAGAGTAGGGTTCTGTTTGAGAGTGTAGGGTTCTGTTTGAGAGTGTAGGGTTCTGTTTGAGAGTGTAGGGTTCTGTTTGGGAGTGTAGGGTTCTGTTTGGGAGTGTTAGGGTTCTGTTTGAGAGTGTTAGGGTTCTGTAGGGTTCTGTTTGAGAGTGTAGGGTTCTGTTTGAGAGTGTAGGGTTCTGTTTGAGAGTGTAGGGTTCTGTTTGGGTTCTGTTTGAGAGTGTAGGGTTCTGTTTGGGTTCTGTTTGAGAGTGTAGGGTTCTGTTTGGGTTCTGTTTGAGAGTGTAGGGTTCTGTTTGGGTTCTGTTTGAGAGTGTAGGGTTCTGTTTGAGAGTGTAGGGTTCTGTTTGAGAGTGTAGGGTTCTGTTTGAGAGTGTAGGGTTCTGTTTGGGAGTGTAGGGTTCTGTTTGAGAGTGTTAGGGTTCTGTTTGAGAGTGTTAGGGTTCTGTTTGAGAGTGTTAGGGTTCTGTTTGAGAGTGTTAGGGTTCTGTTTGAGAGTGTTAGGGTTCTGTTTGAGAGTGTAGGGTTCTGTTTGAGAGTGTAGGGTTCTGTTTGAGAGTGCAGGGTTCTGTTTGAGAGTGTAGGGTTCTGTTTGGGTTCTGTTTGGGTTCTGTTTGAGAGTGTAGGGTTCTGTTTGAGAGTGTAGGGTTCTGTTTGGGTTCTGTTTGAGAGTGTAGGGTTCTGTTTGAGAGTGTAGGGTTCTGTTTGAGAGTGTAGGGTTCTGTTTGAGAGTGTAGGGTTCTGTTTGGGAGTGTAGGGTTCTGTTTGAGAGTGTTTGGGTTCTGTTTGAGAGTGTAGGGTTCTGTTTGGGTTCTGTTTGAGAGTGTAGGGTTCTGTTTGAGAGT
The DNA here is from genome assembly GCF_029890125.1 of Rhinichthys klamathensis goyatoka. NCBI lineage: Eukaryota > Metazoa > Chordata > Actinopteri > Cypriniformes > Leuciscidae > Rhinichthys > Rhinichthys klamathensis. Next base: position 16,652 of record NW_026607433.1, read on the forward strand.
GTAGGGTTCTGTTTGAGAGTGTTAGTGTTCTGTTTGAGAGTGTTAGGGTTCTGTTTGGGAGTGTAGGGTTGTGTTTGAGAGTGTAGGGTCTGTTTGAGAATGTAGGGTGGTGTTTGAGAGTGTAGGGTTCTGTTTGAGAGTGTAGTGTTCCGTTTAAGAGTGTAGTGTTCCGTTTAAGAGTGTAGTGTTCCGTTTAAGAGTGTAGTGTTCCGTTTAAGAGTGTAGGGTTCCGTTTAAGAGTGTAGGGTTCCGTTTAGGGTTCCGTTTAGAGAGTGTAGGGTTCCGTTTAAGAGTGTAGGGTTCCGTTTTGAGAGTGTAGTGTTCCGTTTTGAGAGTGTAGTGTTCCGTTTTGAGAGTGTAGTGTTCCGTTTTGAGAGTGTAAGGTTCTGTTTTGAGAGTGAAGTGTTAAGGTTCTTTTTAAGAGTTTAGGGTTCTGTTAAGAGTGTAGGGGTTTTTCCAGCACCTTGCTGCTGGTCACTCAGTTCTTTTCCTCTCTTAAACTCATGCACAACACCTAGTTGGTTGAAACGCAATCATCAGAAAGGGAAGTCGTTTTAGAGGCGGAGCAAGCTAATATGTTTGAAAAAAAAATGATTAAGACAGATGTTTTTTTCCCTTAGACTAATATACACAGATGAATCGTTCTCGATCAGACCAGGAATGTGGATCAAAGTAAACGGGGTCAGTTTGATTTATCATGTTGACTTTAAAGAGGCTTACCGTCTTGATGCGCACGTCCCACTTGAAGACCCTGTGTGTTACTGATAAACAGGACAGGATCAGCTAGGTACCACTTGAAAAGGGAGTACATGCTATTCGCCGCTTAGCCTCTTTGTACCATTTGCATCAGTCTCCATAGAAACCGGGGCCTGCTAACGCCGTTTTCTGGTAGCTTGCCAACGCAAACTCGAGAGGGCCAAACACACAACATAGCAATGCGGATTCACAGTGCCACATAACAATGACTTCACACGCATGATTTCCCATCATGCTTCACACACGGCTGATGTGTTCAGCAGGAACCTGAAGCACTGTTGGAACTTTGCCTGCGAATGTCCGTTTTACCAATTATGCACGCATGAAATGCGCGGCGTAGATGGGTCTTCTCCTCTTGTAGATTACTGAATTAACAATCACTCCTGATGTCTATAAAAGTCAGAAGATGAACCGCTGTGTTCAATATGCTTTCATAATCATTTGTTGGACATGGCAAAATCATATGGCATTTTACAACTTGCTGTGTTAATTAAAATATCATCTATTCATTGATTAAATTATACAAGATAACCTAATCTATTATATGGAATTTTATTGCAGTATTTTATTTTATTTTAGAATTGTTTTTTATAACCTTATTTTAAGATCTTGTTTTTTTTTTTTTTTTTTTTACATAATTTTACCCAATCTATTATATGGATTTTTATTTCAGTATAAAAAATAATAATAAAAATGAAATTTTTTACCTAATCCATTAAATGGAATTTTATTGCATTGCATTTTTTATTTTATGTAAAATATTTGTAAACATTTTAACAAAATATGTCAAAAAAAAAATATATATATATATATATATATATTTTACATATTTTATTTAATGTTTAAAAATATATATTTTTTTTTATTAATTTTTTTTTGTTTACATTTTTAGAAAATATGTATATTTTAAAATATTTTTGTTTTCATATTTATTTAGTTTTATCATTTAGTTATATTTTTTATTCATAATTATTGAATAAATGTTTTTTTTCTAAAATCACCAGAGATGATGACTTGACTTTACTATAAATATATATATAAATGTTATGATCATGGTTATGAGTTTAGGTTTTTTGTCATACTTTTTTGTATGATTTCTTACGATTTTGCCATCTCGTATGAATTATTATGACATCCGACGAGAGCGAGTTGAAATGCCTATGCTGTGTCCATCGCCCAACCTGCAGTATCTGTGTTTTTGTAAAGCGATCTTCATCCTCGTCCTCCTCTTCCTCATTGACAATGGAACTTTGGAGGCTTTTCAGTCTTAAGCTCCATTCCAGATGGTTTCTGTTAAGGCTTTTTTTTTTTTCGCCCCATTATTTTATACACCAAAGTTCGTACAGTGTCTAAAGACAAGATGTGTGTGTGTGTGTGTGTAGGGTGACAGGAAATGAAGAAAGTGATATAGAAGGGTGAAAAAAATGTATTAAAGCAATTATTCCATCAGCGAGAAGCAGCTCATTGCTCTTCTGGGCCCTTTTCGGTTGGGTTTCCTGTTTCTTTTTTAATAAATAAGGACATATAATGTAATATTGATTTAAATCCCATCTGTCAGAGTGACTTCATCCACCCCCACTCCCTCTGCTCTTTCTTGGAAAGGAACCATGGACTCGGGCTGCCAGAAATAATTGCTTGTTTGCTGCTATTTGGTTAAAATCTGTCACAGAAAGAAAGAGAGAGAGAGAGAGGGGAAGGGAGAGAAATGAAAAGCGAATGCTTGCATGTTTAGGCCTCACAAAATGTACCCGTTAGCTTAGCTTGCTCAAAGATGTTCATGTGGCTAAAGTTGCCGTTTTTTGTTTGGTTTCTCATCGTTGGGTTTGTGAATAGTTTCAGTCTTGTTCCTCTTGTCATGTTTCTGAGCATTCAGGGATTTTAAAACACAAATGTTTGGTGTAAACATGTGACTGTCAACTGCAGCAATATGGTTAACATTGCGAGGTCTTTGACTTCAGTGTAAGTGACATGAGTGTAGCTGTTGCTCGTGTGTGTGTGTGTGAGAGTTTCAGTCTGTCTGCAGGGTAGAGGCTGGATTGCGGCCCAGTTTGGCCGGAGCCCTGCGCGCTGTGCCAGGCTAGTGTTCACAGTGTCTCCATGCTCCCCTCCCCAAAGAACCGTAAACAATAAACCCTCTGTTACTTTTAACCCCCTCACGTGTCTGCCTCTCTCGCTTGCTCTCCACGTCCCGTCTGTCTCTCTCATACGCTTCCCCCCAGTCTCCGCTCGCTCTCACTCATTTCGTCTGCTCGGGTTTGATCCCGTTCACCTCTTCGGCGAATGCACATGGCACCGTCAGAGAATAGGGTTCACGTTGGTGTCTTGTTCGTTCTAATAACGCATTTTATGAGAATTATTAGAAATGTGAACTGTTATCTATCATGAAATTAACCAAGCATGAGAGGTTGCTAGTTGTAAATGCATCACATGTCTTATCCAACGATTCAAATTTAATCGCAATCGTAATTTGATCTAATCTGTTAAATAGATTTTTATTGTAGTATTTTATTTTATATTTTATATTATTTAATAATGTCTTATAAAATATGTAAAAAAATGTTTTATAAAAATGTTTGTATTTATTTAATCTTATTTTATTAAACATTTTATAATATTTAATAATGTTAATATTTTATTTTATATTTAATCATTTTTATTTAATTTTTATTTAAATATTTAATTTTTAATAACATGGAAAAAATTAATATTAAAAAAAATTCTAAAATATTTGTATTTATTTAATCTTCTTTTATTTCAAATTTTAATTTATTTAATAACATGGAAAAAATTGTTAGAAAACATTTTAAATTTTAATTTAATTTATTTTATTTGAATATTTTATTATTTATATTTTAATAACATTGTATGAAATATTTAACATTTTATAATTTTTTATATTTTTTATTTAATTTAAATATTTTATATTTAATAACATGTAAAATATATATATTTTAAAGTTAAATATTTGTATTTATTTTATCTTATTTAAATGTTATTTAATATTTTATAAAATGTTAAGTATATTTTATTTACTTTTTTATATTTAATAACATGTAAAATAAAATATTTTATAATTTATTAACATTGTATAAAATATTTTAACATTTTATATTTAAAAAAATAATATTTGTATTTATTTTATCTGTTTTTTTATATATATTTTAAATATACTTTTATTTACTTTACCTTTTTATTTTTTCATATTCATTTTGTTTTGTTGCTTATTCCTTTACATATACAGTAGGTTTTGTGGTAAATTATGTTGATGGTGCAGGAAATGATGGGACTTTTTAAAAGTTTCAGTATTTTTTCCCCCCTATTAACACAGCGGCAGCTTCACTTTCAGGACAGCAGTATATTTTATTACACTGCTGAGATGAATTCTTTGTTTATGCCCTCAATGTATTTGGTTTATCTGTAATCAAAACAATAGCTGGATAGTAATGATTTTAATAAAAGCCATGCAGTGTTTCGGCCGTGGCCCAGTACTAACCTCTCAGATTGCGAGTTTAATGTGGCAATCATGTTCCTCGTCACAGGGCTGTTATCCCGAATCCCTCCACACGCACACACATTACGGGCCCGCGACTGTAAACAGATGTTGCTCTAATCATTCTCTAATGAGACCGGTCACTCATACCCCCATCTGTACGTTTCTAAATCACTGAGTAGACGAGGATGAATGTAAAATTATAGGAGGCATAACAGAAAAGCCTCCGCGATACGTTGTCACTCTTTTTCATTGACGCTGATTGAAAACAGAGGCGTTTCTAAGATGTTTTTTGGAAATTACATCACTGTGCAATTTTGCCAATGTATTATAGCATATATAAATCTAACAAATGTGCCAAAATTTTGCAATACTGTTCGTAACATGACAGGCGTACAGTATTTGTGCAGAAATACATGCAGCAATGCGAAAATACAAGTAGGTGAATGTGAAACTGAGTTGAGCTGTTTATTTTTCATAAACCTTTTGCATTTATTTAGTTCATACATGGTCAAAGTTGAACATGGCCACTTATATGATCGAAATTTATCATTGAATTCCCAGGAAAAAACAGTAAATCGTTACTCGTACTATAGTGACTTTGGTTATACTGCCCACCTCTAGCTAAAAATCACATGTAAAAGATTGTAAAATGGTAAATTACATTAGTGTGGTTGCACAAACAAGTCTAGATGAAAGCGTGCTTGGCTTTCAGGGCCAGAAATGGGTTATTTGGAACTGAATATTCAGCTGTTGTACGTTTTACGTTACATTTCAATTAAACACCATATGGTGGAACTTAGTGGTGATGTTCCATAACAAGCATGAAACCATTATGGATACATAAACATTCACCAGATATTAAATAACGTCTCCATTATGGCAAGTTCTTCTTGTTAGTCCCAGAGGGCTTCTTCGCTCTCTCCTGGCACACGACGCCCCCTGGTGGCCTGGAAGAGAACTCAACGCTTTTCCAACCGTTAGTCCGGGTATATATATATATATGTATGTCATGTGTTTTATTTTACTCTTTGACAGAGGCTATATACACACAAATGGCCCGCGCACACATGTAATCCGCCGCTGAGCTGTTTTACCCAGAATGGCAGCATATGTGGGTTTTCTCCGCTTTACTGAATTGAGACCACAGTTTGAATTTTCCACAGCCTCACTCGTGGTTAAAGACGAGGGAAGCCCAAAACAATGTGACACAGGAGGAGAGAGAGAAAGAGAGAGAGAAGGAGGGAGAACAACAAGGTCATTTAGTGTGTTCTCCAAAGAATGACTTCACTTAAGCCATTAAGAGTGAATGAAAAGCAGACGCCCTGCTCTGCGTTGCTGAGCTCGTGCTGAGAGAGTTGACGGAGGGGGAGATTTTTGGAGAAAGACAGACGAGAGACACCAGGAAATGAAAACGGGGTTGAATCAAGATGTTGAAGAGCATTGATGAGGACACTAGATGAGTAGGGATGGGAATCGTAAGGAGTTCATCATTTCTGGCTTAGATTCTCTTTCCTTAAACGGCACTTCCATGTGCCACACTTTGGATTCCCATATATATATTATAACTTTAGAGACACTATTTCCATTTTGTGGTGTGATATCTAAAGCTGTGAAAAGCACTACCGTAAAAATTCAAACAATAGCCGAGTCCCAAATAGACGCCTGTCTCTTTTACACGCCTGGTGTGGCTGCAGGTTTGGGTAAATAAAGGCCGGTCTCAAATAGAGACCGGGTCTGTTTTTTAGTTTCGGGTTGTATTTAATCCTCTAAAACCGTCAGATCGTCCGCTTTTTGGCGGTGGCCAAAGCAAATTTTCGTCCCTCCAAAGTCTTTTTCACGTCTTTAAACAACACTAGCGATCTTGCTCTCTCTCCCTCGCGCATATTAATCAAAATCAATTGACGCGATAGTAAAAGGTCGGAAGACCGCAGTTTCACGTGGAGCATTTGGAGATTTTTTTTAGAGATTAGAGACAGGCCTATACACTCAATGAACAACATCTCAACACTAGATTATAAAGGCCTGTCTCATATAGACGCCTGTCTCAAATACAAGCCGGTGCAGTTCGACGATTTGGGAAAATAAAAGCCCGGGCTACTATTTGAAGTTTTACGGTATATGCATAAATTTGACAAATGAAAAGTGCTTTTTATGACTAGTGATTATTTGAATGATTCCTACTCTTTTGAGAAAGCACTTGTGTGTTTGTTGTTGTGTGCAGAAGGAAGGACCATGATGCATTAGAGGTGCAAAAAAGTACATATTAGTTGAGTAGTATGTACTCTAAAATTTGCAATAGTGAGGTACGACTGTAAACTTTTTAAACTTAAAGATGTCCCTTTAAGGGAACTGGCCTAGTCACTAGATTTTGTACCCCTAAAGGAACAGTTTTTGCAGTTTTCTGAGAGTCTAGTTTGGGAAGTATACTATTTTTAAGTGTCGAATGTCTGTATCCTACGGTAAAATAGCGATACCTGCCACATCAGAGGTCTTGACCTTGTATTTAACAATTGGGATACATGTCATCATTTTGATTGATATTACATTTTTTGTAGTAAAATATTATTTTTTGTTTAAACTTTATTGTAATTAATAAGATTGTTTTTTCCTTTATTTTTTCTATTACATTTATGCATAGTTTTTTAATGACCTCAGCGCATCTTCTTTTTAAAGTGCTTTTTAATTACTTATTATATGACTTAATAAACTGTTTTTTTTTTTTGGAGGCCGTGAGTACCATGCTAAAGAAAGTCTATTTATTTTCTTAATATAATATTATTTATTATAAACTTTTATTGTATTTTCTTCATCTTTACATTCATCTAACGCAATGTATCCCGTTTAGTAATGTGTCCCGTCCACAAATGTGAGTGTTCTTTGATGTAAGAACTCATCCTGACAGCAGATAAATGCACCAATATATTTGAAGGACACATATAAATTAGATTGATCTGCCCCAGTTTGGAAAGTCTGAAAGGTGCCGGACAGATGTGGCAGAGGAGTCTGACAAGAATAACTACATACACATGCCTTTTTTCTACTCCAGATAGCATGAAGAACGATAGAAGAGGACTGTCTGTGTGTGTGTTTATCAGGCTCAAACCCCTCTTTCTCTCTCAAAGACTGTACGTGGCGCTTTCGAGATCTCCCACGTGGGAGTTGATCAAGGTTAACAGCACTGAGACTGAATGGAACAAATGACGGTTTTCACACGCGATGAGAAGATACAGGCGAGCAAACCGTCTTCTCTGTGGACGAGGAAAGACATTAAACCTGAATGTTTTAACATTCTCCTCCTCCACGATTCTCTGCAATTAATTCAGTCCAAATTACTTTAACATACAGTTTTGAACTTTCTTATAAGCACGATCTCAGTGTTATGGGGTGCTGAGTTTTACAATTAGGTTTGAAAACTGTTAGAATGCTCCTTATTAGAAATCAAACTGTTAGCGATGATGTAATTGGGACATTTGGATACTGAATTGTGATTGGTCTGCTAATGATGCCTGTTGTTTATTAGCAGTGGAGATGCTCAATTTGCACTGTATCACCATGTTTGCCATGCATTGTGCATGAAAACAACACAAAAGGTGTTCAAATGCAGAGAGCTCTGTAAGGGTGTACTCACACTAGCCAGTTTGAACCGTGCCCGAGTGCGTTTGACCACCAAAGCGCGGTTCGTTTGACTAGTGTGAGTGCTCCGAACCGTGCCCGGGCGCGGCTCGATTAGCCGGCCCTGGCCCGCTTGGAAGAGGTGGGCCAGAGCACGGTTCAGTTGGACTCGGGCGCGGTTCGCATGCAGTGTGAGCGCTAACCGTGCCGGAGCACGGAACAGGACGCGTGGCGTCATGGTTTTGCGACGCTCCAAAACCAACACAGTCCGTAATCAAAGCTGCAAAGTCCTTGCTGCACTTCAGCTGGTACCTTGCAAACCTCCTCATACGAGCAGCACGATTACGTGAAAATGTTCGCGCCACTAAGGCGACGCATCTGTTTAACAACAGGCTGTGGACCACCGTGGACCAAACGACACAAAATTATCCACAAAGAAAACAGAGCGATGGACTTCATTGTGTTCAGAGAGCGCCGCTCTTCTTGTTTGTTTATCCCGAAACCGTCGCACGCACCATAATGACGTAAGCGTGCTCCGGCACGAATGCTGAAACCCTATGTGAGTGCAGGCCAGAGGGGGAGTGGGGAGTGGGGAGTGAGGAGGGGGGACAATCGTACTCGGGCCCGGTTCATGGCAACCGTGCCTAGTGTGAGTACACCCTTAGAAAGGTTCCAGATTGTGCACAGTATCTCATATTCTTGTCTTTTCTCCGTGGTGTCCTGTGCTTGTGTGGCCCGGCGCTGGGCTGTGGAGGGAAGCAGGAAATGTATGAACCGTGAAGGCATGTGTTTATGCTGGATAGAGGCGATACTCACCAGCCAGAGGGAAAACACACACCACGGGCCTGTTCACCAGCTCTCTCTCACTCTCTCTCGGTTTCTGGATCTACAAAGGTTTTCTTTACAAAAAAGAAACCACTGCAAATGACCTCTTGTTCATTAAACGACCCATCAAAAGTTTGTACACCTACTTTATTGTTACTCTTTTTCTGCATTTTAGAATGTGTGTGTGTGTGTATGTGTATATATATATTATATACACTTACCAGCCACTTTATTAGGTACACCTGTTCAACTGCTCATTAATGCAAATATCTAATCAGCCAATCACATGGCAGCAACTCAATGCATGTAGACATGATCAAGACGATCTGCTGAAGTTCAAATTGAACACCAGAATGGGGAAGAAAATTAATTTAAGTGACTTTGAATGTGGCATGGTTGTTGGTGCCAGACGGGCTGCTCTATCTATTTCAGACACTGTTGATCTACTGGGATTTCACACACAACTAAGGTTTACAGAGAATGGACCAAAAAAGAGGAAATATCCAGTGAGCGGCAGTTGTGTGCTGAAAATCCCTTGTTAATGCCAGAGGTTAGAGGAGAATGGCCAGACTGGTTCAGCTGATGGAAAGGCAACAGTAACTCAAATAAATACTCGTTACAACCGAGTTCTGCAGAAGAGCGTCTTTGAACGCACAATATGTTGAACCTTGAAGCAGAAGAGCTACAGCAGCAGAAGCCATACCGATGCCACTCCTGGGATACAAGGATACTGAGGATACAATTTGCACAGGCTCACCAAAATTGGAGAATTGAGCATTGGAAAAACGTTGCCTGGTCTGATGATTCAGATGGTCGGGTCAGAATTTGGCATAAACAACATGAAAGCATGGATCCATCCTGCCTTGTATCAATGGTTCGGGCTGTTAGTGGTGGTGTAATGGTGTGAGGGATACTTTCTTGGCACACTACCTGAGTATTGTTGCTGACCAGATCCTTCCCTTTATGACCATTGTGTATCATCTTCTGATGTCAACTTCCAGCAGGATAACACGCCATGTATAAAGCTCAAATCATATCAAACTGGTTTCTTAAACATGACGATGAGTTCACTAAACTCAAATGGCCCCCACAATCACCAGATCTCAATCCAATAGAGCAGCTTTGGGATGTGGTGGAACGGGAGATTCACATCATGGATGTGCAGCCGGCAAAACTGCGGCAGCTGTGTGATGCTATCATGTCAATGTGGACCAAAATCTCTGAGGAATGTTTCCAGCACCTTGTTGAATCTATGCCACTAGGAATTAAGGCAGTTCTGAAGGCAAAAGGGGGTCCAAACCGGTACTAGCAAGGTGTACCTAATAAAGAGGCCTGTGTATATGGGAGGCTTCTTGAGTATTGGTATTTCAGAATTAGTGATACAAGCTGTCTGTATCCATTTGGTGTCTATATTAATAACCAATTAGGACTCGTGATTTTGGCAATATAGACACATCAGCTTCTAGTGGCACCATGTTTGGTTTCTCTGCCCAGCAGAGTCTCAGCACAAATGTGATGCCAAATCATGTTAAACTATTAGCACATTTCTGCAGTTTGTTTCTGGTTATCAACCAGTGTAATCATCCTCACACACTCCACTCCGGGCCAGACCGGCGCACACGTGTGATCAGCAGCATGTGGTTTGGGTGTTGAGCTGCACGGTGCAGGGTAGATGTGTGCGCTTCTCTCCTGACCCTCCCCCCCAGTGCATCCTGGGAAAGCAGGAGGTATGAAAGGGAGGGAACGGGTAGGGAAGTGAGGGATGAGGGTTTGTGGTTGTTAATTCATCTTGAGATTTGCAGGGAGAAGCAGATGCACACATTTTTCTCTCCTTCGAAGTTAATTGTTACAATATTTTTCTGTTTGTACAAATTTTATTCAAAGCAGCTTAAAGAGGTCATATTACGCTGTTGTCAGTCTTAGTTTGTTATTGGGGTCTGCTAGAAAAGGTTTTCATTGCTGACTGTTCAAACAACACATTATTTTTCACATTTTCCATTATTGCAGCACCTCTTTTCTCAGTCTGTCAGTAACGCTCTGTTTAGTTCTTCTCTCTATGAAGCCCCCCCTCCTGAGAAGCTCAGTGTGCTCTGATTGGTCGGCTGGATCAGTGGGTTGTTATTGGTCAACCACTTCAAATGTGTTTCGGAAATGTCCTGCCCCTATCAGTTTTTACTGATATAGAGCATAACAAAGTGACTTTGTTTGTGCTTTGTAACTTTGTCATGCTCAAACAGCAACATTAAACACTAAAGAAAGCTGAACATGTAACAAAGCACAATGGGTCCTCTTTAAAGTGTGGTGTATCTACATGGATGATCTCACTGGAGTAAACTAGCAGGGCTGTGCACCATTCAGAATTTGAACTGAATTGAATTGGAAGTGTACTGTAGAACTATAATAAACTGAAGTGCAAAGAAATTCATAAAAGTGTTGTTTTTAACTAGAAAAACAGATGTGGTCATCATGACAAATTTTAAATGTTGGCTTTAAAATTACCTTTTGGCAGATATAACATCATTTAAGTCGTCCATCAGGAAAATGGACCAATTTAGACCAAATTGGACATTTTAGTGTTTGTGGCAGCCTGTTAGCTTGTAATGTTTGGTAATCTTTGTTTTAATTGATTTGACCTCCAGCATTAAAATAAACTGGTTGTAGGCAATGACCTGCAGAAACTGCCCGAAGCCGTGTAATCGTGACTTTTCCACACACACTAGCCAAGTTTCCATCCACTTGTCAATCGAATCATCTGAAGTTCGGTAAAAAACCTCATGCGAATAAAGCTGGTGAAAGTGTGTTTCCATCAAACGGCTTTAAAGCGAATAAAAACCTGTGCGTAATGACGTCACATGCTGTTTTGCGATCAAATTGGTATATCGAATTGATTTGAGACATGTTAAGGTGTTTCCATTCATTTTCTCACCGAATTGCACAACATTCAAGCGAACAAAGTTTTGCTAGGCAAAATGGATCGCGCCATAATAACGTTTCCATCAGCGTTTATATCGCATAAGCCGTATATCGATCAAGATCAAATCCGATGAGACCGAACGTATTTCATTTGAGTCGATATTCATGAAATTCAATCGAATTTTACTGTTTCCATAAGGCATTTTTTATTCGATATCACTTAATGCGGATAAAAACGTGTGGATGGAAACATAGCTAGTGTTGTACTGAGGCTTAAGTGCTGTAAATGTCAAAAAAGGAAGAAAAAAAATCAAGCTTCTTATTAAATCAGTTGAGATTTAGTCTGTTATGCAGGGATGTTACATGGTGTCCTACAGTGCTGGTACATCAGCGTGAGACGGTGATTATAGCTGGAGGGATTACAGTAAGTGCTGTACTTTACTGATTGACAGGCTCAGCGCTTTAGGCCGAGGTTAGTATGGCTGATTGATCCACTTTCCCATCATTCTTTCAAACAGCAGCTTTATTTGGGAGATTTTATTGGCGATTAGCACCAGATTTACCCCAGATTAATATCGTTGCTGCAATATGTATAGAAATGGGGCACGTGGGGAAGTTGTCGCAAGGAATATATCTCTATAATGAATGTCAAATGTCCAATTAAACAAAATTACACATATTGCTTGTTTTCTTTAGTGCGTTTGTATGTTGGTTTCCAACACCTAGTTCAGAACGGTCTTAAATTATATTTGTGAATTTGTAGGTTTTAACTGAAAGGTGTTCTCAGGATAAGAGTATTTTTCACAAATGTCCGGTTGGGGCAAGTTGAAAATGTATTTGTATATGATTTATATTGGCCAAAACAATTTGCCTAATCGTCTATTGCCTAATACGTTTATTAAATAACATTTCAATACATTTTTAATACTATGAAAGCCCATTTTTGCCACATAAGAAAAAAAAAATCATGCTTTAGTAAATAAATTAAAAAGTTGAAATTATGAGCTACTAAGTCAATATAACAATATAATAATGTAATATAATATAATAATATAATTATGACAAAAAGTTGAAATTGCTCCAAAAATCAAGTCGAATTTATAACAGTCAAAATTGAAATAAAGTCATAATTATGGCAAAAAGTCTAAATTGTTCCAAAAATCTATTCGAATTTATGACAAAGTCGAAATTAAAATAAAAAGTCATAACTATGATAGTCAAAATTGTTCCAAAAAACAAGTCGAACTTATGACAGTCGAAATTTAAAGAAAGTAATTATGACAGTAGTTTGTTTAGGCATGGTTTGTAGGGAAATTACAAACCTGCGCACACATATTTAAACGAATATAACTAGAATCAATTTTTAATGCGCATGTGAACGCCATCCGGTCACAGGTTTGCGTTTAAAGTCTGTTTAGAGAGAACGCCAAGTGGCCCCTGATGTAATAACAAATGATAATTTTGCTGGAAGTGAATCAATCAAAACCAACTTTAGCCGAAATAACATTATTCAAAATCGCTATAAAGCCAAAACAATCTCTGTTACCGTAAATTGTATGTTTATCTCTGTAAAGCTGCTTTGAAACAATCTCCATTGTTAAAAGCGCTATATAAATGAAGATGACTTGACTTGACTTGACAGTCAAAGTTCTGACAAAAAAGTGAAATTCAGATTTTAAAAAGTTGAAATTATGAGCTAAGTCAATATAACAATATAATATAATAATATAATTATGACAAAAAGTTGAAATTGCTCCAAAAATCAAGTCGAATTTATAACAGTCAAAATTGAAATAGTCATAATTATGGCAAAAAGTCTAAATTGTTCCAAAAATCTATTTGAATTTATGACAAAGTCGAAATTGAATTAAAAAGTCATAATTATGATTGTCAAAATTGTTCCAAAAAAACAAGTCGAACTTATGACAGTCGAAATTTAAATAAAGTAATTATGACAGTCAAAATTGACAAAGTGAAATTCAGATTTTAAGATGTCGAAATTATGAGCTACTAAGTCAATATAACAATATAATAATGTAATATAATATAATTATGACAAAAAGTTGAAACTGCTCAAAAAATCAAGTCGAACTTATGACTGTCATAATTATGACTTTTTATTTCAATTTTGACTGTCAAAATTATAACCCAAAAAAAGTGAAATTCAGATTTTAAAAAGTTGTAATTATGACAAGTCAAAATTGAGATAAGAGGCCAATCTACTAATGGTATATTATGCTGAAACATACATATTTTAGCATGGAATCAATGACACACTTCACCAAGAGCTTTTGTTAGTGAAGCTTCTGTTTAAGCTCAGTGAATTTAACAGAAACAGTGTGATTTAGACTCTGCTTTCCTTCTGCAAGACTTCATTTCCAGCGTGGGTTTGGCCTTCTCTGTGATTGGCAATACCACCCCTGTCGTTGGCTCCTGTTCATATTGTAAGATTGATTTTCATTTTGAGAAATGAAAACCTGCAAATGCTGGGGTGAGCTGATTTCTTGTTTCGCTTCCCATAGTCAGACGACCGCACTTCATGCAACAAACCTCGGCGGAGCGTTTAAGCGAAGGACATTTTTACACAGTACTGATATATCATTAACCCTCTAGACGCGTCCTCAGAGACGCTTACCATTGATCTTTTATGTGGCCTGTGGAATCCCGCCGTTCCTCCATTTGATGGGACACGAGGGGCCTGGGAATGCAGCGGCAATTGCTGGCCAATTTAGCGACTGGAGAAATAAGCAAATTTTCGTGTGGAAAGCAGCGCTATACGACGTCTCATATAACTCTAATTAAAGAGCCATTCAGGGCCGTGTTCTGCTGAAACCATTTCCAGACCTGTATCCTCACCCCCCTCCCCTCAATCCCTGTTTTTTTTTTCTTCATTCGTTCATCTTACGATCCCAGTGGGGTACTATCGGTGAGGTATTTCCTGCAGTAAGTCTTTCCTGCGTGGCTCTCGCGCTCTGCCCAGGGAGCCGTGAACCAAAGCAGGCGCCCAGACTGACAGCAACAGGCCATCGGAGAGAGAAACCCAAGCTTCATCTTGGAAGAGTGTCCACGCTACGTCTCCCAGAATCAGATTCAAAATCAGCTTGTCCTCCTTTTCTGTGCTGCCTTCAGTCGCAGGTCAGGGTGACCCAAAAACAGGCGATACAGTGCTGCTGTGTACAGGACGCGTACTGGGGCGAATCTCACGAAACATTGGCCAGATCATATTTCACATATGTACTGCAAAAAACTTGTTTTCTTGGGTGATTTCTTCATATGTTTGTGTGTGTGTGTGTATATAAGTGTGTGTAAATGTGTATAAGTCAGAGTGTGTGTGTGTGTTTGTGTGTGTGATGTACAGTATGTGGATATTTGTATAGGTCAAGTCACCTTTATTTATATAGCGATTTTTACCATACAAAAATGAAACATCTGAACTTACTTAAACTGGACTGTGACTATTTTTTTCTGGAAACAAACTTTATAGTTTTAAAAAAGTTATTAATTTAGTTAATTTATATATATATATATATATATATATACAGCCGCTCTGGAGTAAACCGTGATGTCATCGTCCAGCTCAGTTCTTGTATAATCGTGTCAATGCAGGCAGATCAATATTATTGTTGAATATTAAATTGAATGTTAAATTTAATGTTTATAAGTGTGTGTTTGTGTGTGCCCAGTTTTTTGTTTAAATTTATAAGTATATATTTCTAAGTATATATTTGCATGTGTATGACTATATAGTAAGTATAATTTAAATATATTATAATTTAAATTATAATTTAAATATATTATAATTTAAATTATATATATTTACAGCATATACTGTATAGTGTGAGTCCATACACACACACATATATACTTATTTAAATCCTTATAATAAATTATCCTTATTAATAAACAATTAACATTTTATTTGTGTATATGCTTTTGTAAAACTTTTTCAATAAATATAATACTATTTTAGAATCCTTAAATACATATTTTCTGTAGTACAGTAAGAACCGTAATGTAATTATTTTGTTTTAAATTACAATCATAAATATATGAAAAAGTAAATAAATAACTGTCATGAAAAAAACTGCTTAATGGCACAACAGCATGTTTTTATACAAATTATAACTTTTGATTTTGGATGTAAAATGTGAGCTAGATAGTGTTCTTGACAGCTTTTCTCAGCTCACCGAGAGTCAGAGAGAGAGAGAGAGATGTAGTGGCGTCATCGCTCTTCCTCCGTTCCCTGACCTGAAAGAGCTGTTTGAGTTTCTGTCAGGCAGCGTGTGTGTGAAGCGGCAGACGAGCTCTATTGTTGCTGCTGTGCGAGCGTAATGAAGATTTCCACTGCAGACTCGTCGTTCTCCCAGTCACTCCACTGAAACAAGTGTTGGCTGTGCCGTTCACTGAACGCTTCTGATGTGCTTTTCTGAATACTCATTTCAGCGTCAGGCTTCTCTGCACACACTTGATACGACAGTCATGTGGTAGAGGAATCTTAGTTGATTTGTCTTTAAACCTGCTTGATTTAAACTCTTAAGGCCAGCGATATGTTTTACATGCTTGACGTGCTTCTTGCTGTACTGTGACCGTAACTGACCTCAGTGCTGGAGGGGGCGATAGAGTTCATTTCAGATCAGGTCTGTGCCATTAAACCAGCTGTGGTGTTATTCACATAGATAGATCTAGAAATTTACCGTGTAACTGTTGCTGTGTAATGACAGTAGTTGAGTGAAAAGAGGAAAAAAGACCACAATTGCATTCAAACACATTTTGGAATCAAACAACATGCACATTTTTTCCTTTTAGAACTTTCTTGTGAACATTCTTTCCTTCAAACTGTCTTTCCAACTTCCTTTCTTTTGAACTTTCACTTTGAGAAGTTTTGAAAGGATTTTTTTTTTATGTTTTGATTTGACTTCTTTGTTTTGTTTCCTTCTTTCAAACTTTTTTTGAATTTTCTTTTTTTCTCAAACTTTATTTCTAACTTTATATGGAATAGTTATTTTAAACTTCTTTTTTTCTTTCTTTCAAAATTTCTTTCTTCCAAATTTCTTTCAAAAAATGTAGAAATTTTGGAAGAATTTTTTCAAAATGTAAAGAATTTTTTCAAAATTTCTTTCAAAAGTTATTTTTCTTTCTGTCAAAATGTCTTTCTTTTTCTATCAAACTTTTTCTAACTTTATATTGAATATTCTTTTTCAAACTTCTTTCTTTCAAACTTCTTACACAACATTTTTCTGTTTCTTTTTTTCTTTCTTTCAAATTTTCTAAATTTCTTTGTCAAAATGTCTTACTTTCAAACTTTTTTTAAAAAAGTCTGTCCTTCTCTTTCATTCTTTCAAAAATTCTTTGCAAACTTTCTTCCAAACTTTTTATCTTTCAAATTATTTTTTGAAATAATTCAAGTAAAAGTTTGAAAGAAAACACCTTTACTTAACCTGTCAAACTATGTTTCCTCCTTTCAAACTTTTTAGAATTAGCTTTCGAGTGTTATTTCCTCATATAAAACTGGGTCAGATTTTCATTTTTGAATAATCTTTATTTCAGGCTACAGTTGGAGGAGCTTCACTGTAACAACATCATTCTGCATTGCCAAAAGCCCTGTCAAAATGATAACAGCAATGAAATTATAAAGTGCTGAAGAAACTCAAGTGCGCTAGATATTTCTACTCTTTCTCTCTTCGTCTTCTTTATTATATGTGTGGAGCTCGTCCTGTGTTTTTACAGTATGAGATAGGAAGTGGTTGAGTGTCTTTCCATTCCCGGTTGTATTTCCTCGTTCAGAGTGGCCGATCCGGGGGTAGCTGCGGTCAGCTGCCCACATCTGCAGTTCGGAAAACGGTGCAATTTAAAACCAGGGCAAAATATACAGGAGAGGGTCTCTTTTCATCTCTCTGCTCCCACAAAGGAGAGCAAGAATACCAGATTGGAGAAATGAGGGCTCAGGCAGACCCCTGCCGGATCTTCTTTCCATTTGGATGTGAGGCGTAATCCAGCGTAAGTGAAATCACATGGTGAATTATCCCATCGAGAAGGCAAGACTTTAATGATGATGAAGCTCTCCGGTTCCTCTAATGAAGCCGTTGATTGGATGCTTTCTTCATCTCGGCACACCGGACTGCAAACGTTTCCTTCTTTGAGACGTTTTAGACTTCTTAACTCAAGCAATTACTTATATACCGTTAAAGACAGACGTACTGTGAGCTCCAGGGTCGTTATTTGACGGTATATGATTTGGTCCACATTATTTTTTGAATAAGCATGTTTAGCAGCGACATTCCTGGTGAAAAACTGATTCTGTAAAGAAATCTCTTTAGCTCCGCCCACCCCCATGAAGCACAGCGGAAACTACTTAAATCTTTAAGTCAATAGTTTTGTATTTTGATTGTCATTCGCAATGCTTCATGGGATTGTAGTTCTTCCTCTGATTACAACTGTTGCGTACGCAATCTTGTACCTTTTGTCTTTTTGTCAGATTTCAAATAGTTTTTTGCTTCAAATTTAAGTTTATAATGTTGTGATTCACCTGATTGTTTTGGTTCATGGCTTATGACACTTTAACAAAGACTTTTTTATAAATCCCTATGGAAAAAAGGTGCAGGTAGTGTTGCACTCTATAGCAGGACAAGTGGGCGTGGCTTAATATTCTGTCTCTCTTTAAAGGGACAGTGTGCCCAAAAATAAAAATTCTGTCATCATTTACAGCAGTCAACATGATAGCTTTGTGTGAGGAAAACTAACTGAAAATCTCATTTGATTTAAATACCGTGCAGACAGTTTAGCTAGGTTTTAATTTCGCTGCATGAAAAGTAAAACCATTATAAAAGCTGTGACTTTAGGAGTCGCATGGACTAACTTCAGATGCATTTATGGTGCTTTTTGTCATTTTAAGAGCTTGACGGACATTATTTTTTATTGTATGGAAACGAGCTCCTGCAAGATTCTGTTAAACGTGGAAGAAAGGTTTGGATCAACATGAGGATGAGTAAATAACTCTTCCTCCTGTTGAAGACTTGTCTGTGGGCTAAAAGTAGGTCATCACCGAACCTGTTGCATTAGCCGAGCGTGTCTCTCTTCATTTCCCACTCTTTCTCTGGACCCCCTCCTCCTCCTCCTCCTCCTCTGGGATTTTTTTCATTTGCAATTACAGTAATATATAACATCAGGCATTGGGAGATTTAGAGCTTTACCTTACATAACCCAGTGGATTTAACTTTAGGGCTTTGGTTTGACTCCAGCACTGCCTGTGCTCAGAAACAAACGCAAACTCTATCTATATACTGAGATATATATATATATATATATATATATATATATATATATCGTTCTATCTCTCTGTTGTTCTGTCTGTCTGTCTATCTGTTGATCTGTCTGTTGTTCTGTCTTTCTGTCAAATACACTACAGTTCAACAGTCTGAGGTTGGTAAGAAGTCTCTTATCAGTCCTTCCTGAAAAACGTGGAATTTTTTTGTGATTGTTGCAGGCAAAAATCCTTGATTATGCGGCCCGTTTTCTTTAAAACTCTGATGGAATATGCGGGATATTTATGCAATTTTATGCGATGAAATTGCGGGAACTTGCAAAAACTGCGGTTTGATGAAAAAGAGAAAAAAAAGTCATTCCCCAATGCCCAGTTCTTACTAGGCCTTAATGTAAAGAGTCATTTCTTATTACTTACTATGATAAGCAAGCATACTACATGACAGAAAGTGCTGGAATACATTTAATTTCAGACCTTAATAAAAACATCAAACTTACAAAAAATTGAGTTAAACAAGTTCAATAGCTTTACAAAAGGAATATGCTACAACTTCTGTAAAAATGAATAAAATAAAAAATAAAAAAAATAAAGTGTGCTCCTGTTTTACAGCTTTTCGATGATGTTCACGTCGCGTAATTACGTCACTTCATAACGTTCCCATGGCAACAGCGGGAAATGGCTGCTCTTGTGTGAAGCAAACGGAATATTTTTCAACTTTCTGATAAGATATATGTGACTTTTTTGCAACGAAAATGCGAGGATTATGAAATCATGCCAGCCCCGCATATTTTGCACAGAAATCGGCAATTTATGCGGCGTATTTGAAAAAATGCGGCCCTCGCATAAATATGCGTACTTTGGCTGATTATGCACTAAATCATGCGATCGCATAATCGAGTTTTTCTGGAGGGACTGACTTATGCTCACATTATACTGCATATATGATAAAAAAATCCAGTAATATTGTGAAATCTTATTACAATTTTTAAAAACTATTTCTATTTGAATATACAGTAGTCAACATCTAAAGTGGATCAAAAAAGTTCATCAAAGTTGTCCTAAGACAAGAACGGGTATTGTTCAAAATTCATGTATAACTTTGATGAAAGTTTTTGATCCACTTCAAATGTTGACTACTGTATTTTAAATATATTGTAAAATGTAATTTATTCCTGTGATCAAAGCTGAATTTTCAGCGTCATTACTCCAGTCTTCAGTGTCACATGATCCTTCAGAAATCATTCTGATATGATGATTTCAAGAAAATGTCTTATTATTATCAATGTTATAAACAGTTGTGTGTGTGTGAAATGCATTATGGTTATGCAGCGAGAGTGTGTTGGCGTGTTCTTGTCCAGCAGTCGGCTCTTTTCTCCATTAGAGCTGATTTGACGTGACTTTATTTGAGTGAGGTTGGCCCGTTTCTGCTCGCCCCACTAAAGCCAGTTTGTGTTCCTGCGGCCCGCTGGTCCACCTGGCCAGAAACCACAGCCTGTAAATCTCACACAACCAAGCGTTCCAGCTAGCGCCAATGTTGGCCAGAGACACAAGGGCAACGAGCAAAAGAGAGCGATCTGACTGGTGCAGAAAGAGGGTGGGATATTAACACAGAAGAACGTATTCCAGAGTGTTTAGAGGAGACATGTCATTTGATTCAGCTTGTACACTCAAGAAGCATTTTAATTTCTTTATCGTCTCATGTACTCCAGCTCTGGGAGTTTTAAGATGTAAAGCTGCAGGGATTAGTTTAGTAAGAAGAGGATGAGGAGCGACGGGGGCCGCTGACTCGGTCAGAGGGGTGTCAGGGCGGTCAGCACAGGGATTAGGAGCGAGTGATGGAGACAGATAGAGGTCTTGCTTACATCAACTCAGTACTCACGCAACCTGGAGATGAGTTTGGGTTTAGTTCAAGAGCGGGACCTCACGCCACAAGACTGCGATCTGACTTGTTTACAGACATCGAAGAAACTATTGCAAGGCTTTATCAATGCTGCTAAAGCATGAAGTTATATCAATTACAACATTAATTAATGCTTTAGGTGCCATGAACTAACAATAAAACTTTTTTTTTTTTGCAGAATATATTCATCTTAGCAATGTTCATTTTTATTATTTACTTCATATATATATGTGTGTGTGTGTGTGTATATATATATATATATAAAGGTTTATCTGGAGAAAAATTTGATTTTTTCTTGAATAACATCGCTGTTGTGTTGTAGAAAAAAGGGTGAAACAAACATAAATGGGTTCATTTTCCAAACTATATTTTGCCTAAGCAATATTTTTCTTCATCATCATTTGTTTTCATTCTTCTCCTGCAGTTTGATGTTTCATGTTTTGGTTTTTATATTAATAGACCTCTGTTCAACCAAGAGACATAGTTGGGAGAAAGAAAAAAAGAGGCATAAAAAACAGAGGGAACTAGAGGAGAACAGAGAGGGAGGAACAGGGTGGGAAGCCAGAAGTGAATCATGAACTAAGTGCATTTCCAACCTTTGCAGTCTGATTTTTCCAGTCCGTTTTCTCCAGTGTCCGTGTCCCCTTCTCCAGTGTGTGTGTCCCCTTCTCCAGTGTGTGTGTCCCCTTCTCCAGTGTGTGTGTCCCCTTCTCCAGTGTGTGTGTCCCCTTCTCCAGTGTGTGTCCCCTTCTCCAGTGTGTGTGTCCCCTTCTCCAGTGTGTGTGTCCCCTTCTCCAGTGTGTGTGTCCCCTTCTCCAGTGTGTGTGTCCCCTTCTCCAGTGTGTGTGTCCCCTTCTCCAGTGTGTGTGTCCCCTTCTCCAGTGTGTGTGTCCCCTTCTCCAGTGTGTGTGTCCCCTTCTCCAGTGTGTGTGTCCCCTTCTCCAGTGTGTGTCCCCTTCTCCAGTGTGTGTGTCCCCTTCTCCAGTGTGTGTGTCCCCTTCTCCAGTGTGTGTGTCCCCTTCTCCAGCGTGTGTGTCCCCTTCTCCAGTGTGTGTGTCCCCTTCTCCAGTATGTGTGTCCCCTTCTCCAGTGTGTGTGTCCCCTTCTCCAGTGTGTGTGTCCCCTTCTCCAGTGTGTGTGTCCCCTTCTCCAGTGTGTGTGTCCCCTTCTCCAGTGTGTGTGTCCCCTTCTCCAGCGTGTGTGTCCCCTTCTCCAGTGTGTGTGTCCCCTTCTCCAGTGTGTGTGTCCCCTTCTCCAGTGTGTGTGTCCCCTTCTCCAGTGTGTGTCCCCTTCTCCAGTGTGTGTGTCCCCTTCTCCAGTGTGTGTGTCCCCTTCTCCAGTGTGTGTGTCCCCTTCTCCAGTGTGTGTCCCCTTCTCCAGTGTGTGTGTCCCCTTCTCCAGTGTGTGTGTCCCCTTCTCCAGTGTGTGTGTCCCCTTCTCCAGTGTGTGTGTCCCCTTCTCCAGCGTGTGTGTCCCCTTCTCCAGCGTGTGTGTCCCCTTCTCCAGTGTGTGTGTCCCCTTCTCCAGTGTGTGTGTCCCCTTCTCCAGTGTGTGTGTCCCCTTCTCCAGTGTGTGTGTCCCCTTCTCCAGTGTGTGTCCCCTTCTCCAGTGTGTGTCCCCTTCTCCAGTGTGTGTGTCCCCTTCTCCAGTGTGTGTGTCCCCTTCTCCAGCGTGTGTGTCCCCTTCTCCAGTGTGTGTGTCCCCTTCTCCAGTATGTGTGTCCCCTTCTCCAGTGTGTGTGTCCCCTTCTCCAGTGTGTGTGTCCCCTTCTCCAGTGTGTGTGTCCCCTTCTCCAGTGTGTGTGTCCCCTTCTCCAGTGTGTGTGTCCCCTTCTCCAGTGTGTGTGTCCCCTTCTCCAGCGTGTGTGTCCCCTTCTCCAGTGTGTGTGTCCCCTTCTCCAGTGTGTGTGTCCCCTTCTCCAGTCTGTGTGTCCCCTTCTCCAGTGTGTGTCCCCTTCTCCAGTGTGTGTGTCCCCTTCTCCAGTGTGTGTCCCCTTCTCCAGTGTGTGTGTCCCCTTCTCCAGTGTGTGTGTCCCCTTCTCCAGTGTGTGTGTCCCCTTCTCCAGTGTGTGTCCCCTTCTCCAGTGTGTGTGTCCCCTTCTCCAGTGTGTGTGTCCCCTTCTCCAGTGTGTGTGTCCCCTTCTCCAGCGTGTGTGTCCCCTTCTCCAGCGTGTGTGTCCCCTTCTCCAGCGTGTGTGTCCCCTTCTCCAGCGTGTGTGTCCCCTTCTCCAGCGTGTGTGTCCCTTTCTCCAGTGTGTGTGTCCCCTTCTCCAGCGTGTGTGTCCCCTTCTCCAGTGTGTGTGTCCCCTTCTCCAGTGTGTGTCCCCTTCTCCAGTATGTGTGTCCCCTTCTCCAGTGTGTGTGTCCCCTTCTCCAGCGTGTGTCCCCTTCTCCAGTGTGTGTGTCCCCTTCTCCAGTGTGTGTGTCCCCTTCTCCAGTATGTGTGTCCCCTTCTCCAGCGTGTGTCCCCTTCTCCAGTGTGTGTCCCCTTCTCCAGCGTGTGTGTCCCCTTCTCCAGTGTGTGTCCCCTTCTCCAGTATGTGTGTCCCCTTCTCCAGTGTGTGTCCCCTTCTCCAGTGTGTGTCCCCTTCTCCAGTGTGTGTCCCCTTCTCCAGTGTGTGTCCCCTTCTCCAGTGTGTGTCCCCTTCTCCAGCGTGTGTGTCCCCTTCTCCAGCGTGTGTCCCCTTCTCCAGCGTGTGTCCCCTTCTCCAGTGTGTGTCCCCTTCTCCAGTGTGTGTCCCCTTCTCCAGTGTGTGTCCCCTTCTCCAGCGTGTGTCCCCTTCTCCAGTGTGTGTCCCCTTCTCCAGTGTGTGTTCCCTTCTCCAGCGTGTGTCCCCTTCTCCAGTGTGTGTCCCCTTCTCCAGCGTGTGTGTCCCCTTCTCCAGCGTGTGTGTCCCCTTCTCCAGCGTGTGTCCCCTTCTCCAGTGTGTGTCCCCTTCTCCAGTGTGTGTGTCCCCTTCTCCAGTGTGTGTGTCCCCTTCTCCAGTGTGTGTTCCCTTCTCCAGCGTGTGTCCCCTTCTCCAGTGTGTGTCCCCTTCTCCAGTGTGTGTGTCCCCTTCTATAATCCTTGGTAACACTTTATTTTACAGTGTCCTTGTTACATATATTGCATATACTGACTGTAGAAAAAACAGTAAATGATGCCTAATTACATGCAACTAACCCTAAAAAACTAACCATAATCCTAGTTATATAGTAAGTATGTTGTTAATTAATATTAATCAGTGCTTAAATGTAACAAGGACACCTTTAAAATAAACTGCAACCCAATACTAATTATGGCTTTCGTAATTTCTTAATTTTGGTTTTAATTTGGTGGAGAACCACAGGGAGTCATTAAAGCTTGAGAAGATGGTTGTTCCCAAAAGATTAATTGCGCAGGTCTAGTACTGTTGGAAAATAAATCTCTTGCGAATGTTTTTGTAAATTGAAATGTAATTTAGCGCTGCTAACATGCATTTGGTTGCTTCCTAACACTTCTACGTTATGAAGTTTCTGTCAGCAGACAAGCTAGTGTTTTATTCTCATCAGAAGATACTTTGATCATGTGAACAATGCTATTTCTTAAATATTTTGGCTAATTAGATCATGTTTTCAGCTTTGCAATAAGTGTGTACATTTGGCTCCGTTACAAAATGATATTCTGCAAAATTGCAGCCCAGAGAAATTTCCCACCGCTTTTCCCTCAAAATTAGTGCAGAAAATGGGTGAAAATTCGGCATATTCCACGTGGGCCAGAAATGAACTGTGTAGCTCCGGAGTTTTTATGGCTTGTCAGTCTTGTTTAATTTCATTCATTCAGATCTCTGCTCGCACACATGCACGTCTACCCGCATTTTCATCTGCTTTTCTCTTTCTGTCCTTCTGTCGCGCCCCTCCACCTATTTCTCTTTTTCTCCATCACTTTCCCTCACACCTCCTCTGCTTTTCCTGTTTTAGTCTCACCCCCTTGTCCTCCCATATCTGTCTCTCTCTCTCTCTCTCTCTCTCTCTCTCTCTTTCTCTCTCTCTTTCTATCTCTTTCCAAAGCTGTTTTTCATAAAGCGTTGGCTGGAATGGCAGATCCCAGAGGCGTAGTGTGAAACACTAGACTCTGATGGAGCGAGAGCCAAACAGATGCAGCCCCTCGTCTCAACATATACCTCAGCCTCTCTCTCTCTCTCTCTCTCTCTCTCTCTCTCTCTCTCTCTCTCTCTCTCTCTCTCTCTCTCTCTCTCTCTCTCTCTCTCTCTCTCTCCACTGTCGACATGCTCCCAAAGTTCCTCAGACTCTTCTGCAACTCTCTTCTGCCCAGGCGCTGAAAAACACTGTGCTTTTGTACCAGGTTAATCTAAAAGAATTGCTTGAGGTGTGTGTTACTTATGCGCATTTGCTTTTCGTTGAGATTCAGTGTTTATTCGAGCACTGAAGACTGAATTGTCTCATCAGGCTGAGATTCTTAAAGAGACAGTTCATCTAAAAATGAAAATTCTGTTTGAATCTTCATGTCGTCGATTTAATGAATATGAGTATGAATTAGTGTTTTATATGTAGAACACAATAATAAGCCATTGAATATATGCCCTTTATCATACAATGAAAGCGAATGGTGACTTCGCTTTCATTAAGACTAGATTTTTACTGAATTATGACTTAAATTCAGTCTTTTTCTTAGTGTAAAGCTATCAGAATAAAGCGCACAAATCATATGGACATCTTTAAGGTGCTTTTTCAATACTTTTTTGTCAGATATGGAGATTGACAGCTGCAATCCCTATTAGTGCTGCACGATTTATTGAAATAAATCCGAAAATCGTGAAATGGCTTAGTGCGATTATCAAATCACGAAGACTGGGATTTAATGAAAGGAGTAAATGCACTTATAAACCTGCTTTTGTCAACAATACATTTTTTCACCATAATAAAAGATTGTTGAATGTTTGAAAATGAAGAAGTTAAGAGAGCCATAAATATTTAGTTTTACTGTAAAATTCTTATTATTATATTTTTTCTTTAATATACTGTATTTTACACTGAAAAATTATAATATTCATATTTCTTATTTGTGCTTAATATTTTATTTTTATTTTGTAGTAGTAGTAGTAATAATGTTTATCATTTTCTTAAATACTCTTTTATTTTACAGTGAAATATAATATCTATATTTTTTATTTTGTTTAATATTCTTTAGTAATAATAATAATAATGTAGTCATATTGATATATAATCACAAAATAATTGGCCTAAATGTGTAGCCCCACAAACCTGGAGCTGCTTTTTTAAGCCACTTTATAAATCAGTTGCAATTTTTATCAGATAAATTGCATTTCGTCCCCCCCACCCTAGTTCCCTATCCACTATCGTTAAATGCATAAGAGCATTTTGAGCAAGATGAGCCGAGGTGTTGGGGAGGACGACTGTGATGGATCTTCTGGGTCTGGTCTGAGGTGTTCTTGGATTTCCACCTTTCCTCCTGTGGGATTCTGTTTCCTCTCAGCGAGCGCACGCACTGCCAGCGTCCCTCATTCCTGCGAGACAGACGGGGAGATTTAACCTGGTGTTTATGACCGGGATGAGTTTGACGCATGACCTCCTGACACAGGATCTGATTTAATATTCTCTTATCGCGGAGGTGGCGTCCTGATGAACGAGCTGAGAGCATTAACGTCTTATCTGCTCCAACAGGCCCAGAGACAGATGAGATACAGGCTTAACTCCGCACCGATGGAGACCGGATTAGATTACACTAGTTCAGGTTTATGAGTGGATTGATAGATGATGGAAATCTATTAGCTTGAGCATAGGATCGATGGTGAGCCGCTAAAAGCTTAAGCGCGCAGATCTCCTTAAATGACACTTGTGGGAACAAAAACTCTTTTTTTTTTTTTCTCATTCACAACCCATTTTATTTCCATAATGTGAAGTATTTTTAGATTAAAACGTGATTTGGGTTATTTTATTATTAAATGCAACATGCTTTACACTTAAGAACGGGAATAGTTACATTTTAGTTTCAGGTGTAGTTTCTCCTCAGATTGACTGGGAGAAATGAAGGAAAATATCCCGTTCTCACATTCCTACATGCAGGACATGAAGAGGTCCGTCTGCTGTTGGGTCATGTGTTTTTCTCATGGTGCTGTGTATCAGTAATGTGTGTAGGATAGGGGGAAATGTAACAGAAGGAAGTGTGTGTGTGTGTGTGTGTGCGGGCCTGGCTGACCCTCGGGGCTTTTAAAGAAAATAGAGAGTCTAGACGTGTTTATTTGTTCGCCCTATCAGATCATGAGATAATGCTCGGACACACGAACTGGCGGATTTCTTTCACACACTCTGTTGCTTCCTCATTTGCTCATAAGTGGTCTCACTATAGCGCCATCTGCAGGTGGGATGTCTCATCTCACAGAGACTCAAAGGCTGCAGATGATTTCGAAAATAATCATTTGTTGTTTTAAGTTTTTGTTTTTCATTGTGTTATTTTATTTCAGCTTCAGAAAATGCTTTTATTTCTGTAATTTTCATCTTAATGTTAGATTTAGTATATGAAAAAAACTAGATTAACTAATTGAAAGCAGTGTTATTTTAGTATTATTTATAATATTTATTAATAGCTTCTATTTTTAATTTTTGTAGTATGTTTTAGTTATTTTATTGTGAGCATATTTTTTCAGTTTTAGTAATTGTAGTACTTTTATTTCAGTTAGTTGTAACATTTCTAATTTTAATTTCAATGTTTTTTATCTAATATTTACTTTTTTTTTTATATATTTGTATTAGTTATTCATTTTATACTATATACTTTATAATTTATAATTTTATAACTATAACAACACTATTAGTAAATGAGTTCTTCCATTTATTTTATGAATTATAGTTTTGTTAGTTAGCAATAGTGCTGATTTATTCGGATTTGCACCCTAAATGAGATATCCATTATCAGAAAAATATACTTCTGAACAGTGCTGGGGAAATGCTTTACAATATTGCGTTACTCCCTAAAAAAGTGACTAATTGTGTTACTTAGTTACTTTTTGTGGAAAGTAATGTTGAGTTACTTTTTCTCTTACCTGGACTGGGCTTGTTTGTTTGCATTTTATTAAAACTAAAAAAGGTTTTTGCAAATGTAAAGGCCCTTTAACATCAGAAGTGAAATGAATAAACCTC
Source organism: Rhinichthys klamathensis goyatoka (assembly GCF_029890125.1). Lineage (NCBI taxonomy): Eukaryota > Metazoa > Chordata > Actinopteri > Cypriniformes > Leuciscidae > Rhinichthys > Rhinichthys klamathensis. The sequence goes on from NW_026607433.1 coordinate 44,551, forward strand.
AGGTTAAGGAAAAGCTAATTGACTCCTGTACAGTAGAGGGCGCAACTCAAACAAACCTTTCAGCTGCACTGTCTTTCTGGATTGCAGAAGAATAGGACATGAGCAGAAAGTTCAACAAGCGTGATTTTTTGCTTATTCGTGTGGTTGAATTGGATCATTGAATGTCTGCAGCAAAGACATTGCTTAATAAAGTGAGATTAAATGCATAAAGTACATTTTTATTATTTAACATACTTAATTTTTGCAGGTTTGTGTAAAATTCTGAGTTTGCATTTCACTGTTTTCATTAATTTCGTGGAATACTTGCGTTACTTATTTGAAAAAGTAACTCCGGTGTTTTGTTGTAAATTTAAAAGTAGTGCATTACTTTACTAGTTACTTGAAAAAGTAATCTGATTGTGTACCCCAAACACGAATTCTGAATTTAAAACCTGCTCAGAAATGTATTTCAAAAGAGAGTTGGCACTTTAAATGCCTTTTTAATTTCGTGAGCTACTTGTTTTAGTAGCTTGTAGTGCAGCTAACAAATAGTCTAATAGGGTGACATGTAGTTTAACTATTCCTTCATGCTACAGCCTTATCCCACGCTCCTCTCTCTGTCTCTTTCTGCCATTCAGACGCTCATTAGCTGAAATAAGCACATGCGCTCTTTAACAGCCGGTCCTTTATGTGTTTGTGTGTAGTTTTACAGCGCTCGTAAAACACCTCCACTCAGTTTGGAGTGATTATCTGTGCGTTTACCAGCCCAAATAAATCCGTCGAGGGTTTTCAGCTGCTGGAGTGTTTTTGCTCTGGATTTGATCGCGCAGTTGTGTAACAGAAGCGAGACTGGCCCTGCGCTGGGTTTCGGTTGTGTTGTTGTTCTCTTTTGGGCCGGTTTGTTATTGAGATGCTGCCTGGGCTGGAATACATTTCAGAGAAATGGTGTGTGAATGGTACTTTATAGTGTGTGCATTGTGTAATGGTGTCGTGAAGAGGGAAGACCTCACATGAAAACCAGATGGACGTCCTGAAACAAAGAGAGAGTAGAGTAGTCTCGGCATTAAGCCTGGTCCACTTTACATCTTATTCTGGTCAAAAAGCGTCCATTTACACTGGAAGAGAGCGTCTGATTGACATGTGAATCGGCCAACTACAATGTGTTTCTTAATGTGTGTTTGGAGTGTGATTTACTGCTTGTTTATCGCTTTTCTAAAGCACTCTTCATACTGAATAATGTTTTTTCTAAATGACATTTCGCTAGCATTTGTTAACACAAGACATCTGTAATTTCATTGATGTCGGTAGTTTTCTTAGTTTAGTTTTCTAAGGTGGGAATGTCTGTTGTCTGAATGTGGCCGTTATGGAAGGTCATGTGAACCGGATACTTTCACATTAATTTATATCATTTTTATTTATAAATGTAGACCAATCATTAAAAAAAAAAAGCCTTAAGTGGCCCCTGTGTGTGTGTGTGTGTGTGTGTGTGTGTGTGATTATTTTAATTAATTAATCAAATTAATAGCACATCAGATTTGGCTGAGAAGTTATCCCCAAAATATAATTTAAAGTCATTATTGTGTTGAATTAGAAAAGCATCAAATAGATGTTACAAAACGTAGCTTTAGACATTTATTTTTTTTAATCAACAGAATCCATTGTATAAACTTGTATGCGTCAGTGGCCATGACGGTGAGTAAATGATGACAGAATTTACATTTTTTGGTGAACTATACTTTTAATAGGCTTTTTATTCATATGGAAATATGAAATCAAATTTTTAATGAATTGATACTCTAAATAAGAAACTAAAACTGCCAGGAGTAGGTGGCGGTAAATGTCTCAATGAGCAAGTCATTGAATCATTCATTTGATTCGTTCAAACGGCTGATTCATTCAGAAATGAAGTAAATGGCTCTCTTTATGAATGAGCCATTGAATCATTGCTTGATTCACTCAAAACGCAGATTCGTTCAGAAACGAAACACTGCTGTCTGTGTGTTGCTCGGAGACGCACAACAGTTCTTAGGCTTTACACTTTTGTTGGCAAAATTAAGCAAAAACAGACAAAATTGTGTCTAAAATTTAACACAATATTAACTTCTGTTGTGTTATATCAGTATCACATTTGCACTCTTGCTATTCGGAACAAAAACATCGCTCGTGTGAGACTTCGCTCGTTACTAGTGTTATGTTGCTGCATCATGATTAGGGCTGGGACAATAAATCGATTCTGAGATTTTCCGAATGCACCGCGATTCTCTCTCGAATTGATTCAATTTCTGAGCTTAGTTTTTAACTGCAGATGGCACTGCATGCTTCACAAACAGCCGTACTCTGCTTGCTGCTTACACTCACCACTAGATCCTTGAAGTTCAAAAAGGTTGAAGCGAATAAGGGTGTTTGCAGTGGGCTGTTTACATTAATCTCGCGTCATATATTCTCAGACTCAGACGAACGCACAAGCGCTCCTCTTAATGAGCATTTGAGCGTGCGGTTAAAAACTAGCCTACAGAGTCGTTTCGAGAGAGAATGACGATGTATTCGGAAAATATTGCAATCGATTTATTGTCCCAGCCCTGATCAGGATCAAGACAAAAACTAATACTGGGGCATTTATATACATATATAGGTGGAACTCAAAAAAAAAAATTATATTGTGCAAAAGTACATTTATTTCAGTAATTCAACTTAAAAGGTGAAACTAATATATTATATAGCCTCATTACATGTAAAGTGAGATATTTCAAGCCTATATTTGTTATAAGTTTGATGATTATGGCTTACAGCTTATGAAAGCCCCCCATATTCAAAATTAGAATATTACATGAAATCAATAAAAAAAGGACTTTAAATACAGAAATGTCGGCCCTCTGTAAAGTATAATCATGCACATGTACTCAGTGCTCGGTTTGGACCCCTTTTGCATGAATTACTGCCTCAATGCGGCGTGGCTATCAGCAAAATATTAATCTTTGCCTACACCTCAGTGTTTTCTCTTTTTGACTAAGATTTTGGATGCTTGCGTCACTCTGCTTTCAATCCCACAATCCCCTGCGTGAGCCATAGAGAAAGAATTGAAGACACGCACACATAAGGTCAGGGTGTGATGGCGTGTGCTATATTGTGGTCGTAGCCCCGCTCTCGCTCTGTTGCGTTCACTCCATCATGCAAGAACAGACCAACTCTCTCTGATCTCAGCCAACACGTCTCTCTTTCGCTCTTCCTTCTACACTCCCTCTGCTCCACTTTCTTGGCAAGATCCGACGTTCCCACAGCTCAGCCACGTCTCTCTCTCTCTCTCTCTCTCTCTCTCTCTCTCTCTCTCTCTCTCTCTCTCTCTCTCTCTCTCTCTCGGTTTCAATCTCTCTTTTTGGCGAAACTGGCCTCACATGATCCACGCACACACGCTCATATCATCCTCACATCTTTTATACTCTGATATACAAGCTGACTTGTTAGCATACTTCACATACTTGAGCCTGTAAACAATCATCCCAGAACCCCATTATTTCACATTGCGCCTGATTTGTAGTTTCTGAAACCGTTTTTCTGTGATTTATGAATCTCTCACATGAAAACAGTCTTCCAAACAGCACAGACATACTTAGAAAGTTATCATTTATAAGTGGCGTGTGCTGCAAGAATCACTTCAGGTTCATACTTGGTGTTAGTGATCTGAACAAACCCCTAACGCTAAGTATAAAACTTTCATGCATAATTTGTGAATGTGAATGAAAGCTCAAATCATGTGTTCAGTTGAGTACAGGTGTGCTGTTACTTTTTTTTAAACAATCGAATGTGACACTTTTTTATTATTATTATAAAACAAGCTGGAAATAGACACTAAAAACACCCTAGTGAGCATTCAACACTGTCGCATTTTCTTCAAAAAGAGTGGTTTAGAAATAATCTGTTATATGAATATTAAAGATTAATGCACACTGTATAGTATCGTCTAAAAGTGGGTACGATTTTTGTACGATTCCTTATTTGGGAAGGACATTAAATTGATCAAAAGTGACAGTAAAGACATTTTTAACATATATAAAAAAGATTTCCATTGCAAATAAATGCTTTTCTTTTGAACTTTCCATTCCATTCAAAAATATATCATGGTTTACACAATAATATTGTTGCAGCTCACTGATACTAATAGTAAATGTTTTTTGTGCATCAAATCATCATATCAGAATGATTTCTGAAGGATCATGTGACACTGAAGACTGGAGTAATGATGCTGAAAATTCAGCTTTGATCACAGGAATAAATCACACTCTATAAATATATTTACATAGAAAACAGGCATTTTAAATTGTAACAATATTTCACAGTATTACTGTTTTTACAGCATTTTTGATCAAATAAATGCAGCCTTGGTGAGCATAAAAGACTTCTTTCAAAAAGATATAACCGACCCCAACTGTAGTGTATATTTGGAGTTCAAAAGAAAGCAAACATTATAGAAAGTTGTATAAATCCTCTCTGAGGTGTAGCACGTCATCTTTTTTCCTAGCTCACCGCCAGGTCGTTTCAGTGTGACCACATTTTTCACTCTAAAAAAAAGTAAGTTTATTTCAGGCCAAAATTTACCTTCCTGAGGTCAGCAAACCCCTTTTTTCCCCGTGTCCTTCGCTCCCTGGTGGCCGCTGAGAGTCACTACACCCCTCCACACTCAGATTTCATCACTATCACCACTGTGAGACTACTTTTACCCCAGACGTTGCATTCGCACGCGCTGATGTGTGCTGCATTTATAAGTGGCAGTGTTTGCATCAATGTAAATACAGATGGAAGTTTTAAATGCTAAATTGGGGCGACGGCACTGAAATCACAGCGCACAAAACACCCACGGAGAGATGCGTCCGTGTGTGTTATCGCTCTCCTTTAGGCTCAGTTCTGCATGGGTAGTAAATGGATTAGATTACGATAAGGTGCGTGTGTGTGTGTGTGTCTTTGATGTGTGTACATAGTAAATGTATAGATTAGATGTTGGCCGTTATCCTCTGAGAGCGGCAGACTGTGTCTATCTGTGCCAGCTGCTTGGTTACATCTCTCTAATCAGACGAGAAGAGGACAGAACATGAAAGAGATGGGCGGCACGCCAACTTTCTCTCGCTCTGTTTTTCTCTCCTTTTTTTCCCCTCCTTTTATTTATTTTTTTCCCATTTCCAGTTTTTCAGTTCTCAGCCATACCGTGTGTCCACGCCGCTTCTTTTGCATTAAAGCTGCTGTTGTAAACGTCTCTATTCCCCCTCCCCGCTCTGGTTCTCACCGTCTTTCTGTGCGCCGGGTGTGTAGTTGGCACGGAGCGGGCACAGACGGGCACACAGATGGGCAGCGGGCGATGCAGGGCAGATCCCTACACACCTGCTCCTCTTTGGCATGACCCAGACCAGACAAACACACACACACACACATGCGTAAACAGAAACGTAGAGAATCTACATTTGTGTGTCCGTAAACAGAACGTGCGCAAGGGCCTTAAAGGAACAGTTCACCCGAAAATGAAAACACTGTCGTCATTCACTTGCCCTTATGATGTTCCAAACCAGTCTTGTTGTTGTTAAATACAACTAAAACTTTTTTAAAAAAAGTTAATTGAAATAAAGCTGAAATATAATATAAATATTAGCTGAAACATTTTATTCCACTTAGTTGCAATGCAACATATCTCATTTTCATTCAAATAAGTTGGAAGTATTATGCTAAAACAAAAACTGAAATAAAAAATAAAAAATAATTTAAGGCTGAATGGGAATATGAAAAGAAACCAAAACTAATAAAAATGACAAAAGCACAAATGTTACTAAAACTAAAATGAAAATAAACATTTTCATGTATGAATAAATAGACTATTTATACTAGTTTAAATTGGTTTACCGTATACTAATAACTTATAATATTTGTAAAATACTTGGTTCACATCACGTTTTTTTGTAGTCATAATAATACAGTTAGATGTATTTATTTATTTAAAATGAAAAATTAAAATAAAAGTTAATTCAATATATTAATAAATACAAATACATACAAATAATACTAAAATAATAGTGCTTTTAATTTTTTTATCTGCAACACTGAGGAAGTTTGCATTTTTTTTTTTTTCATTATATACTAAAGCTAAAATTAAGATAAATATTATTGGAGAAAAAGCATTTTCTGAAGCTGTAATAAAAAAAAGAAAAAACTTAAGAAATATGGAAAACATGAAGTCATTCAGGAAACAGATTATCTGTTTGTTTTTGTTTGTTTTTTGCAGTAGAAGTGGATGGTGACCAGCGGTCAAGCTCCAAAAAGGACATTTAAAGGACCATAAAAATAGTTAATATGGCTCATACTGTATGTCAAAAATTAGCTTTCAAAAGACTTCATATGGCATCTGACCACATTTACTTTCAGTGTGTGGAAAAGTGCAGCATGAACGCTCTACCAAACATCTCCTTTTAAGGTCAACGAATTTTTTTTTAAATTTGAGTGAATCATCCCTTTAAATGATCCTCTATCACAGACATGTACAGCCGTCATGCAAACGATGCTCAATATGCCATATGTGTGGCCAGCGATTGCATCGACAACATTCACACACTCACCCAAGCGCATACAAATGCACATACATGCTCACAGACATATGTGCCAGAGGAAACACAAATCCATGCCCAGTTTTTCACCGTAATACCCGTGTGTGCATATGCACACGCATACATGCTCGCACACACACTTACATGCAAACTCCAAACACACCTGCCACTTTTACAGGTTCCCTTTTCATATCCGCTCCCCGTGAGCATTCACATACATATTAATCTAGAAGCATGCACAGGGCCGGGGGGGTCCGGAGCAGGTATAGGCCCCCTTTAAAAGCACAAGCTGCCTGATTTCATTCGCTGCAGGGGCTGCTGGGAAACGCTGGGCTGAGGGGGCGCGGGCACAGGATGGAGTGTGCTTTCATAAGATAGGAAATGAATAAATAAGTGCCGGTGGAGGGGGCAAATACTCAAATAAAGTCCAATAAAAGAGCTCAGAGAACATCTGTGTGGGATCGCCTTGGGGATTAGGAGGGTTTGGAACATTTTAAGCGCATTACGGATTAAAAAAAAAGGTCAGAATGTTTAGCAACATACCGATAAACCTCTTAAGCAAAACCCAATTGGAAAAGCTGTGCTGCCTCTTCATTCTGTACCGTGTGTGTGCGCGTATGTGTGTGTACCTAGGGTGTGGAGGCGTGTGCATTGGGTTTTTGTTTTTTTGAGGGAAATGCATTGCACATTTTCATGCGGTATACATTTTCCATGTATTTGTCATCATAAGCCGTGACGTTTGAATCCAGGGGATCTAACATGTCTCTCCAACTAAAACACACACACACTGAGAAAGAGAGAGAAGTAATGTTTTCTCTTTAGGGTAAAGATAGATTTGGACTAATTTCACTTGAAGTTAAGTCAAAATTGACCTTATTTTACTTGTGGACTTTTTGTGCACGTACTTTTTGTGTTCAAAAGTTTGGGGTCATATTATAAGTAATCTTTCATCTAAATGTAATCAGTTCAGTTCAGGCTCCGCCTCTAAAACAACTTTGCTTTCCAGTTGATGTCATGTTCTTTTTATGTTTTAGAGTTGTTGGTAGGAGTTAAATTGAACTGTAAAACCCTCATAAAGAAACAAATTGTTGAACCTTTTGTGGTAGTACTTTATAATTATATTTGCGAAGTAGTATTGGAAGTAATATTCAATAAACGAGTGTGTTTAGTTGGGAAACGCTAGTTAGGATGCCATGTAGATTTTTAGCGTAGATGCTTTTGGGGTTTTGCGTGATTATTGAGTGGTTAAAGTAACATTACAATTGGCACAGGTTGAGTTATGTGTCAAAGTAGAATATTTAGGGTTAGGGGTTTGTTTAGTTCACTATCACAAACTTTGAGAAATAAAGTGATGCCTTTGCGAAAACATTTCGAAGATCCCATAGGTCAAACCCATTTAGTTTTCCTCTACAAAAGGCAGAACAAACCAAAATGGTGAATATAATAACAAAAATGTCTTTGCTCTCACAAGTGCAGTCATTTATGAACATCTGCATGCTAAATTAATCAATTAGACGTCGTCTTGTAAGAAATGGGTGTGTGAATGATCAGCACTTGCTGTTTAGGGATGGTAATAGTTTTAAATACCCTGTCAAACAACCGTTTTCAATTTTAAACTTACTGAAGAAGTGCTTTTCCATTGTAAAGACACTTTTGTAATGTTAAAACCCCATTGCCACTGTGTGTGTATGTGTCGCGCAGTATCTTTGGCATGGTGTGTTCAGGGGTCCTTTGACTGTGTGTGCTGGGAAGATAAGGATTAGCATGAACATTGTTGGATGCAGTAGCATGTGTGTGTGTCTGTGTGTGTGTGTGGTTGCATGCTGATAACAGTGTTGATTGGACTCCATAGGCTGGAGTCTGTGCTCTTATAATGGACAGTCTCTTCTTTGTGTGTTTGAGTTTTGATGATCTGGCCCCCTGCTCATCCACGCTTTGTCTGTGCCCAATAGCGCGGCCTCTCTCATTCACTGGCGTCCAGTTCTGCATAGTGAGCTTCACTAATGTGCCATGTAATTGGATTGGAGGTCATCCGAGACGTTTCCTTAAGCTGCGCTCATACTTCCACACCACCAGAGGGCGCCAATCAATGCGTAATATAGCTGTTCTGAATTCACTCAATCCATTGGTAGCCATTATTTTGTTTTGGGATTTAGTTCTGTGTTAAAAATTGCCCTCTATACCCTCATTCACTATTGCCTATATTACTCCACTAATATAGTCCATTTGAAAGAGTGAATTGAAACAAGCGAGTGAATTCAGAGGCTGGAAGGGCTGCCGCCTTTGTATACATCATTTGAAACTTGGCAATATGGCAGCTCCAGTAGTAATGAAAAGATTTATCTTGAACTCTGTCATGGAAACTATTATTACATTTAATAATCAAGTAAAAGGTAATTAATACCTGTATAGTATTACGCTGTAGACTCATAGGACCAGCAGTTTGGAAAATGGATGAATGGATGATGCAGTCGACATCTTCTGGTCAGATGTGGGAATTAATTCGGCACGACCCTCAAACTGTTTCAAACAGTGCATTATGGGTATTCTCTAGCCGTTGAGTGTACATCAGTTGTACACTCATTATTGTGGGATAGACTAAGTGCACTCGATAACGTCGGGAACACCACTACAAATGTCTGTCCCCTCACATAGTGCCCTTTTTAAGGGTATATGGGGCGATTTCAGACACAGCCAATGATTTTGATTATAATCCATTTTACAATATAGATGAATGCAGTGAAACTTGATCATATCCGGCCTGCACATACCAGATTGCAGCACTTATATAACACTTAAATTAAATTAAATATTAAAATACTTGCATATTTTATTTCTACTAGTCGGCAAGGCAACATTTCTCATTTTGAAAATGGAAAATTCTAAAAATAAAACCGAATTCAAAATATGAATAAAAACTATAATAGTGCCTCAGTAATGCAAAACATTTTATTTATTTTTACGAGTTACGTTTTTTTTAGGGGACTTTTTTAGGTGAAAGACTGAACTACTGTACATCATGCTACCATTAAAGTAGTTTTTGTAAGCATTTTTATAATATACAACATTTAAAATGAGATTGTATGAGTAAATTATAGGGCTTTACATCCAATTGGGTCGGCTAAAGCACCTTTACTGTTGTGTCAGCTCACGGTATCAGCTCCCAGTATCAGCATCTGCGAACAAAAAGCGATATTTTCCCCCGTCAATTAGCATTTAGCACAAGTAGCTGAAAATAACCTTCATTTGCAAGCCTTTTAGCGTATAGTGTGTTGGATGAGAGTTTTTCTCTCTGTGAGAGGAGTGTGTGTCTGTGTGTGGGTGCTTTTGTAAGCTAGCTGGAATGCTCTGGTACCGCCAATGCTAAGATGGCTGCCAAGCGCTAAGATGGCTGCCAGGATTCCATACAACAACAGCAGCAGCAAGCGAACGAGGGGTGCGAGAGAGAGAAAAGAAGGAAAGAGGGGGCTGACGCGTTTGTTTTTTCCTTCGAAACGTATAGTGTTGTTTTTTTAAACCACATTCTGTTGATGCACGTGATTAGTGGTGCATGCTAAGGCTAAACACCACTACTGCTATTTCTCATACTTTGAACAAATTCAAGCCATATTTTGAGACCAGAATATTATAGAGGGGGTGTTTTGACTTTGGCTAGTAAGCGAGCACCCAGAACCCTGCTAGCAATTAGCAAACATGCTAAAAACATTTAAATAACATAAGTATGATTGGCAGAAAAGGTGACAAATTTATCAATACTCAGCAGAGACATGGAAAGGCCAAAGTAACCAAGTGACATCCTTCTGAGGGTCTATAGTATCAAAACCACGGCGCATATAGAAAAAAAGGGGTTAGTGAGTCTTGGCCAACTCAAACAGCCGCAGGGGTCTGGTCTCTCTCCAAGATCACTATACTTTCTAAGATAAAAAGCCTTCGGAGACATTGTCCAAACAACTCGATGGCTGCACACACCAGCCTTTGTGTCTACATCTTATGAGCTATACGGCAGAGTTGGGTTTCACCAGGCTGCCCTCGGATGTATATTTTGCAGATTTATATTTCAGATTAGCAGTGCAACTTCAAGCCTAAAATGGACTGGCCTAAAGTGTGTGTCGCTGTGTTTTTACTCGCTAGAAGACAAAAAAAAAAAAACTGTAGACCCGGCTGACCAAGTCCTGAAGTGTTTTTTTAACACACCTGGGGTCTGTGTTGCCGGGCTAAAGATCTTGTTTCATGGTCGAAAGGACTGTTTTGTGGTTTTATGACTTCATTTTGATATTATATTCAAATGATAGAATATAATTTATTATATTATATATTATATTTTTTTTTATTGACCTAGTCAGAATTTGATTCTGAAAGCAATGTAATTTGAGGTATTATTCAAGTGCAGGCGTTTAGTACTTTGCAGGTTTGTTTACTCACCAATCCAAAGTATGAGCATTAGTAATTGTAATGTGACTACACTACTGTTCAAAAGTTTGCTGTCAGAAAGATTTAAAAAAAATGTAAGAAATTGGACGCATTAAATCGGTCATAAGTGTCAGTAAAGGCATTTATAATGTTACAAAAGATTTCTATTTCAAGTAAATGGTGTTCTTTTGAACTTTCTATTCAGCAAAGAATCCTGAAACAACAAATGCATTACAGTTCCCAAAAAATATTAAGCAGCACACCTGTTTTCAACATTGATAATAATAAGAAATGTTTATTGAGCATCAAATCATCATATCAGAATGATTTCTGAAGGATCATGTGACACTGAAGACTGGAGTAATGATGCTGAAATTCAGCTTTGATCACAGGAGTAAATTACTTTTGACAATATATTAACATAGAAAACAATTATTTTGAATTGTAATAATATTCGCAATATTACAGTTTTTGCTGTTTTTTGATCAAATAAATGCAGCCTTGGTGAACAAGAGGACTTTCAGAAAAGTAAAAAAATCACACTGACCACAAACTTTTGAACGATAGTGTATGACAAGTCAAATTCCAACTAACAAGACAGAACATCAGATTTCATGTATTAAGGTCCAAAATGTTCCTGAATATCATGTAAATGATCCAGAACCAGAGCACATTTTGCATGTCTCATTTCCAGCTGCTTCGCCTCAGCGCTACATTGAATGTGTGTTGGCAGAGAATATTCCGAATGTTCTACATCTGCTAATTGATTCAGGCACCTTTGGACTGAACCCAGACGTCCCATGTTTAATCTGCTCTCTTTTTTCCCTCCCTCCTTCCCCTCTCTCTCTCTCTCTCTCTCTTTCTGTCGGCTTTGCAGAATCTGGACAATCGGATAACTCCAACCAACAAGGAGAAGCAGACATCAAGCCTCCGCCCAATGGTGTGTCAAGCACGACGAAAATCTCTCTCACACACACACACACACACACACACACACACACAACACACACACACACACACACACACACCACACACACACACACACACACACACACACACACACACACACACACACACACACACACACACACAGACTCTAACATCTACATCTCCTAAAGGTTCCCAAAGGATTTTACATTCTTATGCCAGAAGACACAGAAATTAAAGTCTGCATTAATTAAAACTTCACTTAAAGCAGCACTCAGTAAGAATTCCGTTTTTGTCAAACAGCGACCCCTAGAGTCGCTGTGGGGCACTTGTACTGTCGTGAATAGCAACTCACGCAGAGATGGCTCGCACTTGGGGCCGGATCCCCTCCCCCTGTACACCGGTACCTGTTCAGTAGGATGACGCTGTAACGAGTGGAAATAAGGTATGGCCCCTTTAAGAGCTGCGCGCGCCCAACACCACATGTATATGCCGCCGGGTTATTTCTGTTTGATGCTCATTTTATCAGATGTGTTTTTTTGCCGTAAAGCAATTCGTTACCTCACGAGACCTGATATCACACGATACTCCCTAACACTCAGGCCGGCGGCTCGCCGGCCCAAAGTTGCAAGGGTGGTTTTGCGGCTCACCAGGCACCAGGGGGGTGCGAGATGACCACCATTCAACACGAAATCAGTAATATAAACATTACAATGACTCCAAAGCTGTTCGGTTAAGGTAAAAAAGTTACTTAGTTCACCTTTAAATGTGCCTGGAAGAAC
>NW_026607434.1:0-46413 GCF_029890125.1 Rhinichthys klamathensis goyatoka
ATTTCTGTCAAGGTCCTTGAGTAGAAAGTAGTAAGGTCAACGACGTTGGATTTTGGTTGGAAATGAAAGTCAGATTGACGCCAGAACCCGACTGATGTTGGTTTCTGACATCAACAAATTTTTCATTTTTAACCACAATACAACCTCTGTCCAATGTTGGAGATTAACGTCAATCTGATGTTGGATTCTGACATCAACCTGATTTTCTTAATCAACGTTGGCTTTGGTCTTCTAAATGCGAATTGTGTCATTGTTTTGGAGCACACTAGCTTATAGATAACAGTAAGGCTAACATATTCATACTAAAAGCCAAACAACTTTAAATAGGGCACTATTTGAGGGAACAGCCATTTGGGTGTCCGAAACCATTGTGGACAATATTGAGTGCACTTATTCAATCTCACATTCAATCCTACTACTGGAACTGTGTTCTAGAAATAAATTTGATATTGATATGAGGCAGGCATAGATTCAAGACATAAGGTACTGTAAGTATTACATACAACAATATAACAATAATAAAACAATACATTGACATTTACTTTTTACTTTTGAAACTTAAGTACTTTTAAAAACGAGTACATCTGTACTTTTTACTTATCGGTCTTTACAACTTTGACTTGTAACGGAGTAATATTTGACCAGTAGTATATCTACTTTCACTCAAGTAAGAAAGTTGTGTACTTTGTCCACCTTGAGTCTGCTTCTGTCTGTCTGCACTCTGCAGGCCTTTGGATTAGAAAACAAGAGCTGGCCAGTCAAGGACTTCCAAGTAGCATCGGGATGAAGTTAGGGACACCTGGTTTTATCTCACTTTAAGGGAACCTTTATATTTTCTCACCCCTCAATTTTCAAACATACATCAAATCAACATAATGATACAGAAGAACTAATTGTGTTTGATCCAACTTATTTCTGTGTTCTTGAATAAAAATAATTAATGTTCTCTTTTTATCTTATCATGCTTTTGTATTATCAGATCTCTTGCAAGGTTGCAAGGGTTTAAAACTAATCAAACTGATCTGAAGCATGTGAACAATGAATTAAACCTGATCTTCCTCTTCAACTCAGTTTATTAGGAAGCACTTGCATAAGAAGACAAATACTTTTACAAATCACTTTTTTATTACAATATGTAAAATGTTTTTAACATCTTTGTAAATACACTCACCGGCCACTTTATTAGGTACCCCATGCTAGTAACGGGTTGGACCCCCTTTTGCCTTCAGAACTGCCTCAATTCTTCGTGGCATAGATTCAACAAGGTGCTGGAAGCATTCCTCAGGGAGTTTGGTCCATATTGACATGATGGCATCACACAGTTGCCGCAGATTTGTCGGCTGCACATCCATGATGCGAATCTCCCGTTCCACCACATCCCAAAGATGCTCTATTGGGTTGAGATCTGGTGACTGTGGAGGCCATTTTAGTACAGTGAACTCATTGTCATGTTCAAGAAACCAATTTGAAATGATTAGAGCTTTGTGACATGGTGGAAGTAGCCATCAGAGGATGGGTACATGGTGGCCATAAAGGGATGGACATGGTCAGAAACAATGCTCAGGTAGGCCGTGGCATTTAAACGATGCCCAATTGGCACTAAGGGGCCTAAAGTGTGCCAGGAAAACATCCCCCACACCATTACACCACCACCACCAGCCTGCACAGTGGTAACAAGGCATGATGGTTCCATGTTCTCATTCTGTTTACGCCAAATTCTGACTCTAACATCTGAATGTCTCAACAGAAATCGAGACTCATCAGACCAGGCAACATTTTTCCAGTCTTCAACTGTTCAATTTTGGTGAGCTCTTGCAAATTGTAGCCTCTTTTTCCTATTTGTAGTGGAGATGAGTGGTACCCGGTGGAGTCTTCTGCTGTTGTAGCCCATCCGCCTCAAGGTTGTGCGTGTTGTGGCTTCACAAATGCTTTGCTGCATACCTCGGTTGTAACGAGTGGTTATTTCAGTCACTGTTGCCCTTCTATCAGCTCGAACCAGTCTGGCCATTCTCCTCTGACCTCTGGCATCAACAAGGCATTTCCGCCCACAGAACTGCCGCTCACTGAATGTTTTTTCTTTTTCGGACCATTCTCTGTAAACCCTAGAGATGATTGTGCGTGAAAATCCCAGTAGATTAGCAGTTTCTGAAATACTCAGACCAGCCCTTCTGGCACCAACAATCATGCCACGTTCAAAGTCACTCAAATCAACTTTCTTCCCCATACTGATGCTCGGTTTGAACTGCAGGAGATTGTCTTGACCATGTCTACATGCCTAAATGCACTGAGTTGCCGCCATGTGATTGGCTGCTTAGAAATTAAGTGTTAACGAGCAGTTGGACAGGTGTACCTAATAAAGTGGCTGGTGAGTGTATATGTCCTTAAAAATAAATTAGGCTTGTTTAGACATGTGGTTTGAATTAAAATAGTATGACATAAAGGAATAAACAACAGGTTTAGTATTTTAACACAATTATGCTATAATACAATATATTAACATTAAAAAGTTAGTGGAAAGGCATCTGTTCTGATATAGTGACTTTGTAATCAGGTTATTTTGTATTGATGGTCAACATCTCTGTCAAATAGCCTAATATATTTTAGGATTTTACTGAGTGAAAATTGTTTATTTAGTCTGGTTAGTGCACATATTAGCAAGTGAAAAAAGGGTATTGGTTAATTTAACTGGCACAAGAAATTATCTTTTTATCACACTGATACTGACATACAGTATTTGATGGACTGAGAAAAGAGCTTGATTTTGGTAATTGAGCTGGGAGAAATTGTCTGTTCTTTGCTCACCACGAGGGGGAGACAGCGGCAGTGCACTGCAGTAAATCAAACACTCAAATAAATTTTTCGAAATCGGGAATATCAACATTTTACTTCAGTTGATAGTGGCCTTCTTAATATTTCGTTGAAATATAAAAAGTTGATCATTGTGAAAATCAAATTAATTCTGAATGCAGAATTTTTTTAAAGTAGGCCTAACCTCACAAAATAGTTTTATGCTATAGCCTACGAATTATCAGATAACTCAAAGACTGAAGTAAACAGTCTCTTCTGTCTCTCCTCGTGGTCATTTAGCAGGTAAGCTAAATATGTACCCATCATTCACATCCACCCATTCAAATAGTAGCCGTCTTGCATGTTGAGATCGTTCACGTTATTTTGATGGTTGCTATATGTTTCAGACGCATGAATCGATTCAAAATTAGATATTAATTGCACTTGACCTTGATTTAAAGGCTACATTTAAAACTGTTAACATTGCCTAAAGTGTCTGCTAGCATGTTAACATCCCCGTTTTTATGTCATTTAAAGAGGGTTCATAGTCCTAACGCCGCCTTCACACTGGCAGTTGAAATCAGCTCCGATACGGCTCCGAAACGACCGGAAGTCATTCATTTCCTATGGAGATTCGCAGACCGCATGTGCGAAACGGGTCCGATCGAGTGCGGTGCGAAGGAAATCATGTCCGTTGGTCATCCGGATGCGTTCAAAAAATTGAACTCTTGCGAAAAGTTACGGACGGTTCCTATCCGACAATTCCAGCGGAAGTTAGCGTTGCTATGATACTGATAAACAAACCTGAATTCTTAACTTTTAATAAAATAAATAAAGATTTTATAACGATAAGTTGTCATGTCATTTTTTATTTTCATGATGTTCTAACGTTATTAGGGCAGTTAATCAGTGGTGGACAGTAACGAAGTAAATGTAATTCGTTACTGTACTTAAGTAGCTTTTTTGCGTATCTGTACTTTACTCAAGTATTTATATTTTGGGAGACTTTTACTTTAACTCCACTACATTTCAAAGTCAAATATCTTACTTTTTACTCTACTACATTTTCAAAATCAGTCGTTCCTTTTTATTTATGAGTGGATAAAAACGTAACTGGTCAAACGAGCCACCAATCACAGTACAGAGCGCGCTTTGTTTTGAACTTGCCTTGGCGGTATCTACTAAGTGCAAACCAAAGCCGTTAAATATGAGAGTTGCGAACATAGATGGTTGTGACAGTGATCTCGCCGCCGCGCGGTCACGTTATTCGTGTAGCTCTCAATAGTTCCAAACAAATCGCGTTGACAATGATTTTAAGCGGGACAGAGAGCAGCAGCTATTATTGCAGCAATTATCGGTAAGTATTGACGCATAATGTACATTGCTTACGTTGCCACTAAAATGCCTTTTATATAATAGCTTTTTTTTTCTGGGGAGTAGCAGAAACACTGCATTAATACGTTTTTGTGTTTAATTTTGGAGGGAAATTGGCTGCCCCCATAACATAGAATATAGAATATATATATATATATATATGTATGTGTGTGCGCGCGCGTGTAAATGTGTGTGTGTGTGTATATATAAAATACACACACCTGCACAACGCCATTAAATATATATATATATATATATATATATATATTTAATGGCGTTGTGCAGGTTTATGTGAATTTATCATAACATTAAGATGTTAATAATTATGACCATAGGCGCTGGAGAAAAATATATACAGTAAATACTGTAAATGTTTTATACCTTACTTGGATACTTAAGTACATTTGAAGGCAAATACTTTTGTACTTTTACTCAAGTGAATGTTTAAAGGCACCACTTCTACTTTTACTTGAGTAATATTTTACCTTGAGTATTTTTAATTTTACTCAAGTACATGGTATGTGTACTTAGTCCACCACTGCAGTTA
The DNA here is from genome assembly GCF_029890125.1 of Rhinichthys klamathensis goyatoka. NCBI lineage: Eukaryota > Metazoa > Chordata > Actinopteri > Cypriniformes > Leuciscidae > Rhinichthys > Rhinichthys klamathensis. Next base: position 4,709 of record NW_026607434.1, read on the forward strand.
ATACAATTAAATTGTAGGCAGACATCGAACTAAATGTGATATAGTGGTATAAATTATACCACTATATCACATTTTTTAGCCGACCTGACATGTCAACGTCCTGAGCAACTTTCCTCACGCAGCAGCCTTCCTATTAATATCTCTATAACCCTCATCAGAGAGATCATACAGAACTGACAGAATCAACCTTTCTAATCTCTCCGCCAATTTTGTTCTACCCGCTTCCGACGCTTTTCACTGTGTAGTACGACGTCCGTTGGGTCCGTATTGCGTATTACGGAGCTGATTTCATCTGCCAGTGTGAAGGCGGCGTAAGATGGTAGTTTAAACATCATTTCATCCCACACGTCGTGATAAAGTCTTGACATCTGATTAGTCACTCTCACTCAGTTTCTGCTCTACTAAAGTGACCCGAAGAAACAGTAGTTCATTCCAGCATCTGATATTTTTTATTTATTTTGTCTGATCCTCATTCTTTAAATTCTTTGTCATTGGCTACAGTCAGAAGAGGGAAATATGTCAGTTTATCAATTACTCCCCTGCCAGCAGCCATATTGGAAAACGTGTTTACTAGTATTTTGTAATTCAATGCCAGGGCATTATAACACAAAATATAGTGTATAATACATATACACCAACGAGCCAAACCTTTATGAGCACCAGCCTAATATGCTGTTTTTCCTTCACATAGGGGAGATTGTAACATGGGGAGAATTGTAACACCATCAATTCCACCAATAGGGGATTATCACGCTTCCGGGTTTCATGGGCGGGATTTGTCAACTTTGTGCATGTCCACTTCCGACGCAGTTCAACAATGGCTGAAACGAAGGCTAGATGTCACTGCTCTGTTCCACTTTGTAAATCTAACCAACAACGCTAACCCTACTTAAGTTCTCATGGATTCCCGACTGAATTGAGTATAAGGAAGAAGTGGATTAAAGCGGTTCGCTGGGATTAAGGTCCAAACTTTAAAATAAAACAAGGTAGCACGTTTGTTTGTAGCTGGCACTTTAGTGAATCAGACTAATTTACCAGGGATGCCGTATAAATAAACTTAGTGTAGTCCGTCATCAGTTCGCCAGAGTGATCGGTGATTCAACGGAAGTGCAGTGCACAAAGATCACTGAATGCGGAAGTACTACGTATCAGCGTGATAATCTCCCGGGATAAGATATGAGTCATGTGATCACTTCAGTATTTTCCTACTTCCTCCCCGATCCATCATGATGATTGTCAAGGCTGGAAACAGGCACATGCAGTAGGCCTATATATAGAGAAAAAACTGATTTTGAAAAATCAAAAAAAAATTTGCCCAAGACTGTATTTTGTTTAGTAACTGTACTATTGCAGATAAAACTGTATGACTTATATTATATTAAATAGTAGTTTCTTAGGCAATATGTGATGCATTTCCCCCCTGCTAATTTCAAACCACTATACTAATACAGCTAGCTAAACATTGGCTAACAGGGGTGGGGTGGGTTGTAACACTTATTTAAAAAGTTCAGGTTCAGGTTCCTTTATTTGTACCCGTAGGTAGATTTGTTTTGCAGTGTCAGAGTTATCCACACAATTTTTACGACAAACACAGACAATACACATTTGACAACAATAAAATAAAATAGATAACATAAATAAAACAGCTTCTGTGTCATCTGTGCATTTTGTTCCTCTGATTGATGGCTGCTGGAACAAAGCTATTTTTATACCGCTTTGTTCTGCACTTTGGGACTATATACCTTCGTCTGGAGGGAAGAAGCTGAAATTCCCTGTGCAGAGGATGGGCATCATCATTTAAAATTGAGCCAGTTATCCACTGTAACTGTCTGGTGTACAGGGACACTGGACTAAACTGTGACACACCAATCAGCTTACTAGACCATTTAACAATTTGATTTAGGGAGTTTCTATTCTTTAAGGATAGATTTCCAAACCATGACACCAGAGAAAAAGATACAAATTGATTCAATAAAAGCACAATAGAATAAGAGAATCATGGTTTTGTCAATGTTGAAATAAGACAGTTTCCTCAAACAAAACAACCGCTGGTGCCCCTTTTTGCGCACAGCTTCACAATTTGCTTCAAAGTTCATTTTTGAGTCAATAATTGTCCCAAGGTATTTGTAGGATTGGGTACATTCCACAGTCTGACCTTTGATGGATGTGACTTCATGCATATGGGCATTTCTTCTAAAATCAATAATCATATCTTTTGTCTTAGATATGTTTAATTGAAGGTAGGACTCCTCACACCACGTGACAAAGTCATCAATGACCGGGCCGTGACAGGTCTCATTGCACTGAAGCCTACTAACAATAACAATAATCATCTGCATATTTTAAAATAGTCCTATTTTCATACCTACTCTCACACATGTTTGTGTAGACGATAAACAATAGGGGTGAAAGCACACATCCTTGAGGGGATCCTCAAAGTGTTACAACCATCCCCTTACTAAGAATTGTCTTGATTGTAATGTTTTTAAAGAATAACTAGGGCATGCAAAAAAGAAAGACTGACAGAGATGTCTCTGCCAGTGTTTTATATAAAGTGGTTTGCATCATGGAGCAATTTAACGACTCAAGCTAAAGAAGTTTTGGGTGAAATGCGCCCTATGCAGTCAATGGGCCCATCAAGCCTGCACTCCGAGGTTAGAGGCATTATTCATCTGTCAGAACTGTGGTTTGTCCCTCCTCAGACCACTGTTGGTAAACAGCATTGCCGTTTCAGAGATACTCTGACCTGGTCGCCTTGCCATAACAATTTGGTCCTTGTCGCTCAGATCCGCATTCCCGCCCATTTCTCCTGCATCCAAAACATTGATTATGAGAACTGGTTGTTTGCTTACCATCTAATCTACCAAGACCTTAATATGTGGCCTTGTTAGGAGATGATCAACGATATTCGCTTCACCTGTGACTGGTCATAATGTTTTGGCTCATCAGTGTAAAAATTCAATTCAATTCAATTCAAATTTATTTGTATAGCGCTTTTCACAATACATATTGTTTCAAAGCAGCTTTACAGAAAGTGCATTTCAGAAATGTACATAGAAGAATATAGTTAGTTAATCATCATGTATTAATTTAGGGCATAACATATCGCCGGCGTTGAGTCGTCTCTTCACAGGCGTCGAGTCGTCTCATCGCAGGTGTTGGGGCATCTGAAGTCTCCGTGAGAGTCTGGATACAAAATGGAGCTGACGAACGCTATTTACCTCGGGACTAGCGTCCCGAGATAACAGCAGAAAAGCAGATGGGAAATAATTAGCGTAGCTGCTGTTCATAATATTAATGCATTCGATCTGATTCAACAATAGAAGGTAAGCATTATGTGAATGCTTGGCTAAAGAGATGCGTCTTTAATCTAGTTTTGAACTGGGAGAGCGAGTCTGAGCCACGAACAGTATCAGGAAGGCTATTCCAGAGTTTAGGAGCTAAATGTGAGAACGCCCTCCCTCCTTTAGTGGACTTAGATATCCTAGGAATGACCAGAAGCCTCGAATTTAGTGATCTTAACGAACGCGATGGATTGTAGGGCGATAGAAGGTCCATTAAATACACAGGAGCTAAACCATTTAGGGCTTTATAGGTCAGTAGTAGTACTTTGTAATTGATACGGAACTTAATAGGTAACCAGTGCAGAGATGATAAAATCGGTGTTATATGATATTTTCTTGACCTAGTAAGAACTCTAGCGGCTGCATTTTGCACTAACTGTAGCTTGTTTATTGAGGATGCAGGACAACCAGCTAATAAAGCATTACAGTAATCTAGTCTCGAGGTCATGAATGCATGAACTAACTTTTCTGCATCGGAAACAGATAGCATGTTACGTAATTTAGCAATGTTTCTAAGGTGGAAAAAGGCAGTTCTTGTAACATATGAAATATGATTTTCGAAAGACAAGTTGCGGTCTAGTATAACACCCAGGTCTTTTACTGTAGTCGATAAGGTAACAGGACATCCTTCTAAATTAAAGTTGTATTGTAAGAGATTTTGTGGGTAGTTTTTTGGACCAATAAGTAATACCTCCGTTTTATCTGGATTTAATAGCAGGAAATTACACGTCATCCAGCAATTTATATCTTTAAGACATTCTGTCAATTTTGATGAGTTAGTGTTTTCATCTGGTCGTGATGAAATATATAATTGAGTGTCATCAGCATAGCAGTGGAAATTAATTCCATGTTTTCTTATAATATTACCAAGTGGCAGCATATATATTGAGAATAGCAGAGGGCCTAACACCGATCCTTGCGGCACTCCATAGTCTACTGACGTTATCTTCGATTTTTCCCCATTTAAACAAACAAAATGGTAACGGTCCGATAAGTACGATCTGAACCAGCTTAATGCCTGTCCCTGAACACCAGTGTAGTTTTGTAGTCGATCCAAGAGTATTTTGTGATCTATAGTGTCGAACGCAGCGCTAAGATCGAGTAGAACTAATATTGAGATACAGCCTTGGTCAGAAGCTAAAAGTAAATCATTTGTAATTTTAACTAGCGCAGTTTCTGTGCTATGATGCAGTCTGAATCCTGACTGAAATTTTTCATATATCTCATTTTCTTGCAAGAAAGAGCACAATTGAGCGGACACAATTTTTTCTAGTATTTTAGACATAAATGGAAGATTTGAAATGGGTCTGTAATTTGCTAAGTTATTTTGATCTAATTGCGATTTCTTAATAAGAGGTTTTATAACTGCCAGCTTGAATATTTTTGGAACATGACCTAAAGATAAAGACGAGTTAATAATATTGAGAAGAGGCTCTTCCACTACAGGTAACACTTCTTTCAGTAGTTTAGTGGGTATTGGATCTAATGAACATGTTGTTGGTTTAGATGCAATGATAAGTTTATTTAGCTCCTCTTGCCCTATAGTTGTAAAGCGGTGTAGTTGTTCTTGAGGGGCGATAATTGAGGCTGAATCATAAGACACCATAGAGGATTGTACATTTACAATTGTATTTCGGATGCTTTCTATTTTCTCATTGAAGTAATTCATAAAATCATTACAACTATACTGTAACGGAATAATTTGCTCGGGTGATGTCTGTTTATTTGTTAGTCTAGCCACGGTGTTAAATAAAAACCTTGGATTATTTTGGTTATTTTCTATTAGTTTGCGGAGATGCTCAGCCCTGGCTGCTTTTAGAGCCTTTTTATAACGTGACACACTGTCTTTCAACGCGATTCTAAAGACCTCTAAATTAGTTTGTTTCCATTTACGCTCTAAGTTACGAGTTTCTCTCTTGATAGCATGTGTAGTACTATTGTACCATGGTGCTTTAGTTTTCTCTCTAACCTTTTTTAATCTAATAGGTGCAACAATATCTAATGTACTAGAGAAAATGGTGCTCAAACTGCTGGTCATTTCCTCTAGTTCATCTGTTTGTTTGGGTTCACTGAGCAGCTGAGATAGATCAGGTAAGCTATTTGAGAATCTATCTACAGTGGTCGGAAGGATTGTTCTGCCTGGTCTATAACGCGGCGCAACATGACAAATTTCAGCAGTACGTATTATACAAGTTACCATGTGATGATCAGTGAGATCGTCACTTTGCGGTATAATATCTATATCGGTTGGATTGGTTCCGTATGATATAATTAAATCTAGTGTATGATTTAGACGATGAGTGGGACCACTGACGTTTTGCTTGACCCCAAAGGAGTTTAATAAATCTGTAAACGCAGCCCCTAACGCATCATTTGTGTTATCTACGTGTATGTTAAAATCTCCAACAATTATTGCTTTATCAGCATTGACCAATAGATCTGAGAGAAAGTCTGCAAACTCTTTTAGGAAATCAGTGTAGGGCCCTGGCGGTCTATATACAGTAGCCAAGGCTAGAGATAATAGGGATTTCTTTCTTACATCTAAGAGCGTAACATTTAGCACAAGTACTTCAAACGAATTAAACCTGTGACCTGTTTTCTGAGTAACATTAAGAATATCTCTATAGATTGTTGCAACACCGCCGCCACGACCGATCAGACGGGGCTCATGCTTATAACAGTATCCTGGGGGAGTAGACTCATTTAGACCGAAATACTCATTTGGTTTAAGCCAGGTTTCAGTAAGGCAAAGTACATCGAAGCTATTATCTGTGACCATTTCATTTACAATAACCGCCTTAGGTGTGAGCGATCTAATGTTTAGAAGACCTAGTTTTAGAAATTGTTTTTGTTCACTGATATTTAGATTTTCTGGTTTAATTACAATAAGATTTTTCCTAGATCCTACACTAGATTTATTGTTTGGCCTCACTAGACGAGGAATAGACACAGTTTCTATATAATGTTCTACACTACTTATATCAATTAAGTTGGGACAGCAAAGACTGTGAATTGGACTTTGACTTACTAGTCAGATGGTGTGCAACGTCTTGGAGATGTTGTCCGACAGAACAGCCGCTCCGATTCTGCTGGGGTGCAGGCCATCAGGACGGAAGAGCCTAGGTCGCTCCCAGAACAGATTCCAATTATTTACAAAGAGCAGTTTCTGTTCATTACACCATGACATTAACCATTCATTTAGAGCAAATAGTCTACTGAACCTTTCTTGTCCTAGTCGGTACGTGGGAAGCGGTCCAGACACGATGATCGTTGCCTCAGGCGCTGTGCTGCGTACCGCCTCGATCAGGCTCCTGTAGTCCTTCTTCAGAACCTCCGTCTGCCGCAGCCTGATGTCGTTCGTTCCCGCATGGAGGACAACGGCTCCGACGCGCTCGTCACCGTTCAGGATCTCGGGAACCTGTGCGGCGACATCAAGAACACGAGCACCAGGAAAGCAGTGAGTGCGCACCTTACCCTTACCTGAGGTAGCGCGGACATGACGGACCATGGAAGTGCCGATGATCACGGCGTCGTCGCGTTCCGACTCGCGAAGAGGGTAGAAGCGGTTCCGAGTGGAGATCTCGAAGACCGGGAGGGGCGGAGAGGTTCTTGCTCTGGTCCTGGCTCGTGTCTTCCGCTGTGGGATCACCCAGGGTCCATGGTGCTGTGTCGGTGCCGGAGTGAATGAAGCCAGAGATGATCGCGTCCTCCTGGGCAGAGAAACGCACGGAGTAGAGGAAGTCGGAGTCAAAAAGTTACTAACCACTGACTTGTGAGCATCGGCGCGTGACGTTTCAAGCGCTGATCGCCGATCCCGCAGCTCGGCTTGCCTCTCCAGCAGACCACGGATCTGTTTCTCCACCGATTCCAGTTCCAATCGTACCGACATCAGCTCGAATGTGTCCTCACCTGCACTCAGAGGTAACGTTAGACACACATCCGATATGTTCGCCATTATAACAGATGAACAGTAAATTAGTAGTGATACTACCAATATCACTACTAATTTAGGACTGGAATGCTGGATATAACCTGTATCCTTTCAGTGAAACGGGTGTAAAATCAGACGCTCGATAGGCGCGAGCCCACGCGTGAAATGCTAGCGGGCTAAAGGCTAGTAGCCGAGATTCGCAAAGTTGGATCTAAGTAGCGATATCAAAGCAATCCGATTGTTTTTTATAGGGAATAGTATCGAGGATAGGTTCACACGATATAAAAATAGAAAGTGCTTGTTAATAAATGAGTGGTAAAGAAGAAAATCAAGGATTAATGAATCAATTCGACGGAGCTCTAAACACAAACAAACACCGCACGCGCATGCGCAGATTTTGTTCTGCGCATGCGCGTGAAAAAAAAAAAGAACTGGGGCATTAATTCCACGTGCATTTAATATTACTGAACTAATATTGGACAAATAAATTGATGACAGTACTACATTGCCACTGCTATTCTTTCTGAGCTCGCTCAAGAGATGTGTGCACAGGGTGTGTGATAGACACTTAATGTGTAAACCATAAAAAATCCACAGAATGTTCCAGGTACTGAATCATGTGTCATAGGAGTTTCTAGTTTCCCTTTCAAGGGAACTCACGCTGCGTCAAGCGCTGCGGGAACGCCCCTGCGTGAATGCGTCATGAAGTACTCGTGAAATCAGTCCAATGCCGTGACGAGACGTCATAGGCGGGTGACGTCATTGACCACGAAGTATATAAGCACCCCTGAACCAAACAATGTCAGCTTCTGTGTCTTCACAAGTGCTCCATGTGAAATCGTCTGGCAGTTTTTGGTGTGTATTATCTTTTCTATATGGATAAGCAGCAGTTTAAGCAGTGTGTTACTCCCTGCCCTCGTTTCATCACGGGTGGGGATACACACGAGTTGTGTGTGAGATGTTTGGGGCTAGAGCATGCCCAGTCAGCCCTCGAGGGGGCAGGCTGTGAGCACTGTGAGAAGCTGGCAATGAAAACTCTCCGGTCCCGCCGAGCACTCTTCGAGGAGGGTGCTTCGGCTCGCGTGTCTCAGGGTTCGGGTCCCGCTGCTGCCGAGGCACAGCGGAGAAGCTCGTCCTGGGGCTCGCAGATGGATCTGACGGCGGGGCTTGAGACGGGTGATCCCCTATCTCTGCCTTTACCCGTCGGATCCGACGCTTCAGTTTGCGAGTCAGAAGCACGCGCTGCGGTTTCTTCTGCTCGTGCTGAAGCGCAGGTGTTGCACCATTCCAGTTCTGAGGAATTGGATGTTGTGGGCCTGGATGCAAATGAAGATTTTGCATTATCTCACACAACCACACACACACAAGAGGAGCTTTTGGAGGTTATTACTCGCGCTGTTGCTAGATTGAATCTAGATTGGCCAGCCCGTGAGCAGAATGAGCATCAGTCAAAGAGCAAGTTAGACGAGCGATTTTTGCCACCCAGATCTCAACCTCCAAAGCGGGGCTTACCATTCTTTCCTGACCTTCACACTGAGGTATCGAAGTCTTGGAATAAACCTTCTTCATTTAGAGTATTTAACCCAGCAACATCTGAGTATTCTAATATACTAGGGTTAAAGGAACATGGTTATGCGGCGATGCCTCAGGTGGAAGAGACGCTTGCGAGCTATCTCTCCCCTGAGTCTGCATCATCGCTGAAAGCCCCGCAGCTGCCCACTAAGCCAGTAAAAACGACATCAGTTTTAGTGGGTAGGGCGTACTCGGCAGCAGGTCAAGCGGCCGCAGTCTACACACTATGGCGGTCCTTCAGGCATACCAAGCTGACTTGCTAGGGGATATAGACGATGAATGTGAAGAAGTGGGAAGAGAAACTATAGCGGAGATCAGGAGAGCAGCTGATTTATCTCTTCGAGCCACCAGGGAAGCGGCAAAATCTATCGGCCGCTCTATGGCAGCACTGGTGGCTACGGAGAGACATCTTTGGTTGAATTTGTCTGATATCAAAGAGCGGGACAAAAAGTTTTTGTTAGATGCTCCTGTCTCCCCTACTGGTCTTTTTGGTGGCTCAGTAGACTCGGTCGTTGAAAGGTTCCAAGAAGCAAAAAAGCAGGCGGCTGCGTTTCAAAAGTTTCTCCCCCGAAAAAGCTATGTCTCTGGGGCTGCTGGGCGGGAGCAGCCCCAAACGAGTACACCATCCTCTTATAGAGCCCAGCAAAAGGTGAGCGTGGCTGCCCGTGCTCCCCCACAGAGAAATTGGGGACCGGGACAGCGCGCTCAGCCGGGGTCTTCCCCAGGTAGATCAGATTTGAGGACTGTGATTGTTTCCAGGAAGTCCTCAGCAAAGAGGTCCTGACGCGAAGGGCGTCAGGATTTTGGTGGCAGTCCCCTTCGAGGGGATATGGTGTGTCCAGACAGCCGTTTCCTCTCGGTGCCATCAGGGGGCCATGTTGCCAACCCTGCCACCTCCGGTGTTTCAGGGCGCAACGGTCCTCAACGAGCACATGTCTTCATGTCCGCCCGGAAACGTAGCGGCATGGGGACGCTCCCACCCTCCGAGGAGGGTTCGAAGTGGGTTAGTTCGGTTGCTTCCTGCAGGTGCGCCGTTTCAGGTCACCGAGCTGGCCGCTCAAATAACACCAGAGACCAGCCTCGAGAGGCTGGTTCCCTTAGTAGATTTTCTGGCAGCGTGGAAACTTCTGCCAAATGTCTTAGATTGGGTCCTGCGTACAGTGGAAAAAGGATACAGAATTCAGTTCGGGTCATGTCCGCCCAGGTTCAACGGGGTAAAACATACGGTAGTAAACTCCAAGCAGGCTCTGGTGATGGAAGGGGAAGTACAGTCACTTCTGCAAAAAGAGGCTATAGAAAGGGTTCCTCCCCACAGCAGTCAGTCGGGGTTTTACAGCCCATACTTCATAGTTCCGAAAAAGGATGGGGGGACCCATTTTAGATCTGCACCAACTAAACCGAGCAGTAAAAAAGTTAAGATTCAAAATGCTCACGTTGAAACAGATTGTGTGTCAAATCAGGTCCGAGGACTGGTGTGTCACAATAGACCTAAAAGACGCATACTTTCACGTCTCCATCCTTCCACAACACAGGAAGTTCCTCAGGTTTGCTTTCGGGGGCGAAGCCTATCAGTACCGGGTTCTTCCGTTCGGCCTAGCACTGTCACCTCGCACGTTCACAAAGTGCATGGATGCAGCTCTGGCTCCCTTGAGACTGCAGGGCATCGGCGTGCTAAATTATATAGACGACTGGCTCATTTTGGCAAAGTCGGAACATCAGGTGGCTCAGTGTCGAGATGCTGTGCTAGCTCATATGAAGACGCTGGGGCTGAGGCTAAACATAAAGAAAAGCGTGCTAATTCCACAACAGAATACCACTTTTCTGGGCGTGGTTTGGGACACAAATACCATGAGAGCCCGTTTGACGCCTGCCAGGATAAGATCGATCCTGGAAGCCGTGCGCAGGATAAGACTAGGCCAGTCACTCACTGTAATACAGCTTCAGAGACTTCTGAGTTTGATGGCAGCTGCGTCCAACGTGATTCCTTTTGGCCTGCTGTACATGAGACCCTTGCAGTGGTGGCTCAAAACCAAGCGTTTTTCCCCGAGGGGAAATCCGTTTCGCATGATCAAAGTCACGCGGCGGTGCCTACGCGCTTTGGTAGTGTGGAAAGATCCTTGGTTCTTATCCCAGGGTCCGGTGCTGGGAGCTCCTTGTCGTCGCTTAACGCTAACGACGGATGCTTCCCTCGCCGGTTGGGGGGCGACCATGAGTGGTCGCTCGGCTCGGGGTCTGTGGAGCGACCATCAGCTTTCCTGGCATATAAACCAGCTGGAGATGATGGCCGTGTTTCTGGCACTCAGACATTTTCTCCCAGACCTCAGGGGCCACCATGTGTTGGTTCATACGGACAACACAGCGGTGGTCTCCTATATAAATCGCCAGGGGGGTTTACGATCTCGCCGACTTTGGAGGTTGGCACATCGAGTTCTGGTGTGGGCCCAGGGGAAGTTGCTATCAGTTCGAGCACTTTATATTCCGGGGTATATGAACAAGACGGCAGACTTTCTGTCAAGACAGGGAGTAGTGCCAGGGGAATGGAGACTCCACCCCGAGGTGGTGGAGCTCCTTTGGAGCCGATTCGGGCAAGCTCAGGTGGATCTGTTTGCGTCTCAGGAGACTACGCACTGTCCCCTGTATTATTCCCTAACGCACCCAGCCCCTTTGGGTTTGGATGCCATGGTACAGACATGGCCGAGGCTATGTCTGTATGCCTTTCCCCCTCTGGCGTTATTACCAGGAGTTCTGGAAAGAGTACGCCGGGACGGAGTTCGGCTCTTGTTGATAGCCCCGTTCTGGCCGGGTCGAGTATGGCTGTCAGACATTGTGTCTCTCCTCGAGGGTCCTCCGTGGGAACTTCCGGTCAGGAGGGACCTTCTCTCCCAGGCGGCGGGGTCGGTGTTTCACCCACGTCCGGAGCTATGGAAACTGTGGGCCTGGCCTCTGAGGGGGTTCAGCTTATAGATTCAGGTCTCTCTACTGAGGTAGTGGAGACCATGTTGCACTCCAGAGCTCCTTCTACGAGGAGGCTTTATGCCCTAAAATGGAGAATTTTCGTTGCTTGGTGTACAAGCCAGTCTGTGAATCCAGTTGACTGCCCAGTTGGTTCAGTACTAGATTTTCTTCAAGAAAAGTTTTCTTCGGGGTTGTCCCCCTCCACCTTAAAAGTGTATATGTCAGCTATATCTGCATATCACATTTCTGTAGATGGGGCGTCAGTGGGGAGACACCCATGGGTAACTCGCTTCCTCCGTGGTACTTTGAGGCTAAGGCCTGCGGCTTGCTCGAGAGTGCCAACTTGGGATTTGGCCATTGTATTAGAAGGCCTGACCCTGGCCCCCTTTGAGCCCATTGAAGAGGTGTCAGAGAAGTTTCTCACATTAAAAACTCTGTTCCTTCTCTCGATCTCTTCTCTTAAGAGAATCGGGGATTTACAAGCTTTGTCAGTTGCTCCCTCTTGTCTTGAGTTTGCGCCTGGTATGGTGAAAGCGTTCCTGTTTCCAAAGGAAGGATACGTGCCTAAGGTCCCCACTAATGTGGCGGGTCCTATAATGCTGCAGGCCTTTTCTCCGCCTCCATTCCAGAATCCGGACCAGGAGAAATTAAATTTGCTCTGCCCAGTTAGGGCTTTGGATGCTTATGTCCACAGAGCTGCCCTGTGGCGCAAGTCTGATCAACTGTTTGTGTGTTTTGGGTCCCCGAGTAAGGGGAAGCCCGCATCTAAGCAGACTTTAAGTAAGTGGATAGTCGAGGCTATCTCTCTTGCATACGAGGCGGCCGGTCATCCTTCACCACTAAAGGTCCGAGCCCACTCGACTAGGAGTATGGCTGCTTCTATGGCCCTGTTGTCAGGGGTTTCACTTCAAGAGGTATGTGATGCGGCAGGGTGGTCCTCTCCGCACACCTTTTTAAGATTTTATAACCTGGACGTGGCTTCTACTCCGGGTTCTCGGGTGTTTTTAGTATAATGTGCGTTACGATTTCACATATACAGGCACTTGAGGATTATGGCGACGTGGGTATTCCGTTCCCGCAGCGCTTGACGCAGCGTGAGTTCCCTTGAAAGGGAACGTCTCAGGTTACGTATGTAACCATGGTTCCCTGAGAGGGAACGAGACGCTGCGTCGCTTTGTCATACTCCCGGCATGCCTGTGACCAACTTGTTCGACCTATCAGAAGCTGACATTGTTTGGTTCAGGGGTGCTTATATACTTCCTGGTCAATGACGTCACCCGCCTATGACGTCTCGTCACGCCATTGGACTGATTTCACGAGTACTTCATGACGCATTCACGCAGGGGCGTTCCCGCAGCGCTTGACGCAGCGTCTCGTTCCCTCTCAGGGAACCATGGTTACATACGTAACCTGAGACGTTCAAGTTTTATCGCTGGCTATGTTTCAACAAAACATATTACATAAGCTATTCTTTTCCATTCCAGGGCAGGTTTTCCCTGTAAACAGTGCCGGGACGTTTTTAAAATGAGCCAAACTTCCTGCTAACCCACAGCAGGTGCAAGAGCAGCTTAGAAGAACTGTAAGTCAAATCTTTCTATTTAATGTTACTCTCCATAAGCTATATATTCTCTCACAATTTTTCCATATTTGTGTAATGAAATTAACTACAATATTAAATTATGATACTATTTTGCTATAAATGTAATAGATAAATATAAAGCAACTAGAAAATCAAGTAGCTAAATGTGTTTATGATTTTATAAAACAGCAATATGTGTTCAATGAATATTCAACTTTATTAATCAGTAATATATAGTAATAATATAAGTAATTTATTGTTAAAGATAAATATAAAGTGGGACCTTTAGAATATTGGCTTTTTTCCAATCGCTTCAAAACTGGCTCCTACAGACATATTTTAAAGTTGAAAATATTTAATTTCTAATAAGTTATTATTATTTCTATTATTCAAGGTTAACATCTATATAGTGAGAATAATAAATCTCCCTCTGATTACAGACGAAGGACTCCTACATGCTGGTTTTATCCCCGACTTCATCATGAGATTATTTCTGGTTTCACAGCTTCTGCTGGTGCTCATATCAGTCCTGGCACTGAGTAAGGTTTAGTTTCTGTTTGATTATCAGTCTTAATGTGGCAAAATATACTGTAAACATACAATTTTGTGTTTCTGAATTTAATAATCTCTTTCTCTTTTACAGCCAGGGCACAAACAACAACTCAAACATCAACTGACCCAGCAACAACTGAAGCAACAACAACTGCACAAACAACTGACACAGCAATACCGGCTATAGGTAAATATAGACCTTTGAATTTGTTAGATCGGATGGATCTCCACGTCAAATATATTACATATTAAATATTAGATATGTATCAGATATATTAGATCCGACCCCGGACACTGAATCCCTGCCAGAAGAAATCAGTCTTCTATTATCCTGAGAGTTTGACTGCGATAACCAAGGAAGAGCAGACGCAGGAGATGAAGTGATGATAGTAAAAAGAGCAGATTTTATTGAATAATCTTAGTTGCGTATGTTTCAATGCTCAGACTTCATCTAGATGTTACACTACTCAATGCTCAGACTTCATCTGACCAGTCAATCCAACAAGTTTTATTATTATACCAAAGCACAAACAATGGAAAATTACTGCTTTCTCAACATCGTCCTGTGATCTTACTCTTACTCATGAAGACAAACATCCCTTAACTCACAATCATATGATTAAACAACAATAGCAAGCATTGTATATTTGTATTATAATAAAATAATAAGTGATATAAAATGTAAAAACATAAAATGACAAATTAATAATAAAAATAATGAAATAAGGATAAAGTGATAAATGTAAATCAAGAAATAATCATTTGAATAAAGGATTAAATGATAAACCAAATGACAACTACATAAATGACTAACGATAATAAATGATTCAAAAAATGAATCATATAAAAAGAAACTATGAAATAAAACACAATGCAGGTGTGTGTTTGCTCTCTCAAAGTAACACACAAACAGGTTACTAATGAGAATCCTTAGATCTGTCATGATTCTGCCCTCGTGTCCTTGATTTTCTCTAGTCTTGAGGCAGGATCATGACAGAATCATGTTTTGTGTGCAAGCACATGGTCTTGTGTTTTGAGCCATGTGCTTGTGTTGTCTCGTTACGTTACCCCGCCCCCTTGTTATCCTCGTCTCGTCATTATTGTCTAGTCAGCTTCACCTGTCTTTGTCATATGTGTTTCCCCCTATTTAATCCCCTTGTGTTTGCTGTCCTGTGTCGGTACATTGTCTAACTTTGCGTGTATATCCCTGTGAGTATTTCACCTGAAGACCTGGGGCCCGTTTCAGAAAGGAGGTTAAGTGAAAACTCTGAGTAGGTTAACCCTGAAATGAGGGAAACTCTGGGTTTTCCGTTTCAGAATGGGAGGTATGTCAAACCTGAGAAAGCAGAGTAAGTCAAGCCTGTTTCTGAAAGAGAGGTAACTTATATTCCGAGTCAGTTACCATGGTAACTTACTCTGTGAACCTAACCTGGTCAGGAGCAGGTTTTCTTCGGTAAACCCAGAGTTTCTTGCGGTCTCCTCCCCTTTTTTAAAGAGGAAGCAGTGTTTAAACACCAACAATAATACTACAATTTATTTAAACATTATTTAAGGAATATAAATTGTTTGTCCATGGTTTAATTTACTAAATCTGTTTTGCAGCACTTTGCCAAAAAATAAAAGGATTTAAACGTTTGCTAAACTTCTATTTGATTACCACCGTTTTTGAAAATATATTTGTATTAAATCATAAAATTAAAAAAAATCTGAATAAAAAACATTTCATAGAACTCAATTATTTTTGAACATTTTAATAAGTTATTAATGATAAAAAAAATAAGTTGTTAATCTAATTCATAATCAATTATTAAAATTAGTTGATTAGATATGTTTTATTGAACAAATGTTTAATTTATTTAACTGTCATTTTAACTGATGATAATAATAACCGTAATTTAATAATGCAGTTTATATATTTAATAATTGTTTAATACCATAAACCGTGATATTTTCTGTGAAACTCTCATACAACCCTATACACGGGAGAGTCCCCCACCCCACACCCGCTGTTAAACAAGTAACTCAGCAACTCTGAGTACATTTTAAATGAGCTACTTTTTACTTTTACTTGAGTAGATTTTTAGACCGGTACTTTTATTTGTAGCTACTTAAGTACAATTTTATCAAAGTAATAGTATTTTTACTTGAGTAAAATATTGTATTACTCTTTCCAAGTCCGTTAGTTCTAAACAAATTCTACAAATTCAGTGGCATTACACACTGAAGTGTGTCCCTACTATTTATGAAGTTTAGGCCTACTATTTTTCATAATTTCTGGTGTATTGAGTAGGCTACTTACAACTGCATGGGGTTCTGTTGGGACAGGAGGCTCCAAAAGACAGATATTACCATCAGAATCTGTTGGGACCAACGAAAAACCCAACCCAAAGTAAAATAAATGGAAATATCAAAAATACCCTATATAAAAAATAACACATATGTAGTAGACCTCTTAGCTCTTACATTTATGAAGGCTTGGATCTTCGGGAGTGACTGGCTCTGATGAAGGAATTCCCTCAGCCAGAAATACTGCTCCACTGCTAGACACTGGATGCTATTTAGTCATTTAATATGTCAAATATTTGTAAAGTCAGGTAGCCTACACCCATGAAATGCTCAAGCCTTACCTGATTGAATTATGTTTATATATTTCATTTTCAGCTGCTGCCACGTTCTTTTAATGCCTGCAGGATTGCCCCATGAAAATTAAAATTAGGTTGAATAACATAGGCTACTGTTCTTCCAGTTTCACCTCTGATATTATAACAGTTGGGTAAGTTACTCTAAAATAGTTATTAATTACTAACTACAAATGACATCTTCAACAGTGTAATTAGATTCATGTAATAATTACTATCTTTAGAAAGTATTGGTCTACTTATTACTAATTACTAAATCCCATATCAACCTCAACCACTTGAACAATACAAGGAGAGACAAGAAACTGCACTTGTAATGCTTTTAAATGAACAATATACAATTGCATGAATTATTCTTGAATTGACCAAAGTGTGTAGAGGCAGAAGGTTACATTAAAAATATGCCTTTTAAAAATGTATGTTAAATCCACTATTGTTTTAAACAGAATTGTTCTATAGTCTATGCAGTATTTAATGCAATTACATCAGATTTTATTTTAAATTAAAGAAGAATTAAGAGTAATCCCTTTAATTAAATTACAATATTTAGATTACTTGGCAATTAATTACACCCTACACTGTATAACAGTAATTCCTCTTTTTGTCTGGCACTGTTGCCATGGTGACTCGTAATATCTGCGCTCCATTGATAATGGCTTTTTATAGTTGTGGTGCACGCGCTTAACTCAGAGTCAGTCAACTTAGAGTTGATTGAACCAACTAATTTCAGCTGTTCTGTAACCGAAAACTCAGAGTTTCCCATCTCAGAGTAAGTCAACTCAGAGTTCAAGTTTTAACTCAGAGTTGGTTGAACCTCCTTATTGAAACAGGCCCCTGTTCTATTAATTGTGAGTTTGCTTCTTGTCAAGTCAGTATTTTGTTTGTCATCGTGTCTTAGTTTTGTTGTGCTCTGGTCCAGTCCTGTTTTGCCCCCTCGTGGGTTTTTGTTTTCTGTTTTGTGCCTCAATAAATCCCTGTTTGTCTGCATATCGTCTGCATTTGGGTTCGTTCACCCAACTTCATGACAAGATCCTTCAAAACTATTTTTCTCCTAAAAACCTTAAAATGTCACCTACTGTATGTTTGAACAGTGTTGTGAGTGATGGATGATTCCTCATGCATAATATTTTTATGTAGTTTACAGAAGTGTTTTTTAATGTCTTAAGCATTACAACAATGCATGCACAAACAAAAACACTGGCCAGTACTTATAGGCTGTCGCCAAATGGTGTCAATTGAACAAACCCAAAATTATACTGAATGAAACCGAAATGTTCTGTCTTTCTTTTCTAGAAAAATAACCAAAAATATGTGTTATCATAAGATGGCTCAATATACATTTGTCCAATCTAATGCTTCTCTGACTATCAGTGGCAAGTAGAAAAATCATGGATCAATGCATGATTAAACTGGAATACAGAAAAAGAAAACTGTTATCAAGTAGCCTAAATTCATGAGGTATTTTATTTGTTTCTTTCAGAAACCACCCACACAGTTCTACTAGGTAATAATGCTGTAATTGATAGATAACTCATCACACGCCTATGCAATGTTTTTATGTAGTTTACAGAATACATAATAAGCAATAAGGAATGAGGGCCGTGCTGTATTGTAAACCCAGTCATGGCTGAAGGACATTGTTAGGACAGACGCAAAGCCTTCAACCCCTTCAGTCGTGATCATTGGTTCTTGCAGAAGCTCAAAGCATGTTTAAGCTTCCGTTTACCACAACTGATAAATGAGTTGATAAATGTTTATATGTAAAAAAAAAAAGGGGAAAAAAGCCTACTTTCAATCTGTTCATCATATAAAGAGATCATGTCTCTTCAGAAAAGGTATTTTGTTGCTTTTAGCTGAGGTCTGTTATTCTTGAGCTCATAATAAACTTTTGTCTTAACTCATACACTAAATTACAGTATTCGTTAAGCTTATATTACCCCTTCCATTGGACCACTTGAGATGGATTGACCCCGCTTCTCTTCCAAGAAAAAAGACAAAAATATAGATGACTCCTCATACATGACTCAATAGATAATTATTTGTCCAATTAAATTCTCTCTAGAACATTGTGAGGTACTTAGACCTTTAGATTAGAACCATATCTGTTTATAAAATGTTGTCCCTGGTGTCAGTTGAACAAACCCAATATGAAGCTGAGAAGTCAGTGAGCATCTTCATTAGGAAAGAAAACTGTTCTTGTCAAGTGAGTTTATTAGGAATTTAATGGCGTTTGTATTTGTGTTCATTCTTTCAGAAACCACCACCACTGAAACCACCGCAGTCCTACAGGGGAATAAGCTTATCTTTATGTTAGAGTAAGAGTGAAGACAAAATAAATGTTTAGCTAATATACACATTTCAAATGTATGTCTTTTTATTCTAAGAAAAGGGTCCAAAAATACTGTACGTAGTCCTTTTAAATGACCCAATATTAAATTTTTGTCCAATCAAAATCTCTCTAGAATATGAATGTCCCTCCTCCTAAAAGCACCTCTGACTAGCAATAGCAAGTAGCAAACCATAGAATGGTGCATTATTCAATTGTTATTGGGGTTGTTTATATCCCAACTTCCTGTTTTTATATCCCAATAGAAAACACAGAAACAGAAAAAGAAAGCCGCACTCGTCAAGTGTGTTCATGAGGTATTTAATGGTGTTTGTATTTGTGTTCATTCTTTCAGAAACCACCACTGAAACCACCACAGTCCTAACACCAGGTAATTCGTCATGAGTTTATCAAAGTCTTTGGCTGCAAATGTATGTCTTTCTATTCTAAGGAAAGGGTCCAAAAATACTGTACATAGTCCTTATAAATGACCCAATATTACATTTTTGTCCAATCAAAATTTCTCTAGAATATGAATGTCCCTCCTCCTAAAAGCACCTCTGACTAGCAATAGCAAGTATCAAACCATAGATCAGTGCATTATTCAAATTGAGTGTGTGAGTGAAGACCAAATAAATGTTTACCTGATATACATTACACATTTCAAATGTAAAGTCTTTCTCTTCTAAGAAAAGGGACCAAAAATACTGTACATAGTCCTTATACATGACTCAATGTATTTTTTTTTGTCCAATCAAATATCTCTCTAATGTCCCTCCTCCTAAAAGCACCTCTGACTAGCAATAGCAAGTAGTAAAGCATAGATCAGTGCATTATTCAATTGTTGTTGGGGTTGTTTATATCCCAACTTCCTGTTTTTATATCCCAATAGAAAATACAGAAACAGAAAAAGAAAGCTGCACTCGTCAAGTGAGTTCATGAGGTATCTAATGGTGTTTGTATTTGTGTTCATTCTTTCAGAAACCACCACTGAAACCACCACCGTCCTACCAGGTAATACGGCTGCGAGTCATGGATAACCCATTATTGTCACCACTATGTTATACATAGGAAACACATTTACAATCTTTAAGTTTGTTCATGAGGTATTTAATGGTATTTGTGTTTATTCTTTCAGCAACCACCATAGCAACCACCACAGCAACAACCACCATAGCAACCACCACAGCAACAACCACCACAGTCTCAACAAGTAAAAATGCTGCTACTGTTAGACGACTCATCATATGACTGTGCAATGCATCTTTCAATGTAATTTACAGAAGTGTTTAATAATTATATACTCTTTTTCTTTAACAGCCATTCCAACAACAACTGCATGGACAGGTATTTATTGACTTTTGAATTAATGGTTCGTTCATGTCGGAATCATCGTAATTGAGATTCTGACTTGTAAACACTCACATCTTCATTTGTATTTTTTGTGTTGATTCTATTTGCAGCACCAGCGATATTCTATCCATTCGGCTCAGCGGCAGGAGACACAGAACAGTTAGAAAATGGTGGTGAAACCTACATATACGTTTCCTTCTCCAAGCCATTTATGTTCTTTGGCCGCAAGTACAACAACGCATACGTGAGAATTCCAGTTATCACCAATTCCAGTTCCATTGCTAGTCTAATATGAATGCAAATGTTATGATAAGCAGCTCATACTTTAGTGGTGGATTTGAACTGATTTCTCTTATTTCAGGTTAATAATAACGGACTCCTTTCATTCAGCCGAGCTTTACCAGAAGCTAACCCTCCTCAATTTCCCGCATATGGAACTGAAGATTTCATTGCTCCGCTCTGGACTGATCTCGATGACATTGGTATAGGCAAATACTGGTATCAGCAGTACACTAATGGAAGTGTGCTCACTCGCGCCACTCAGGATATAAACCAGTATTTCCCTCATATGGGCTTTTCTGCTTCTTGGGTCTTTGTTGCGACATGGGACTATGTTCAAACATCTGATATGAATGTATTCAATCTTCACTCAGCACCGGTAA
Source organism: Rhinichthys klamathensis goyatoka (assembly GCF_029890125.1). NCBI lineage: Eukaryota > Metazoa > Chordata > Actinopteri > Cypriniformes > Leuciscidae > Rhinichthys > Rhinichthys klamathensis. The sequence continues at coordinate 25,622 of NW_026607434.1, forward strand.
ATAGTTTCTTACTTTTTTAGGCACAATGTCACAGACTGTGTAGATTATGAATCATGCTGTTGTTGTTGTTTTTTTCAGGCAATCACCTTTCAATTGGTTTTAATTTCAGGAGGTGATTTTTCTTTCATTCTGATGAATTATGGTGACTGTGCTGGTACATATTTTCCAGTGGAGGTAAAACAAACATCAAAGGATTGAAATAATATTTTATATTGGCTCTGTATCTTGCATAACATTAATTTTTCATGGTTTTAATAGGCTGGATATGACACAATAAACTCCACTGACTACCATGTAATTCATTATGATTCTAATGGCAACCTCCCAAACCTCAAGAACACGAGTAACGTAAATGTTCCGGGTCGTTGGGCGTTTCTTGTGAACAACGGAACAGGTAGGAGTTTGTGTTAGTATTGTGTGTTTGTTATCGTATGTATATCTATATATATTGTATGTGTGTGTGTGTTATGTCTTATTATGTGTGCGTTTCCTTTTAGAAAATGTCATAGGAGTTCAAATGAAACTTAGTTCATTTTTAGACCTGACACAGCCTGGAAACGCTGAGGTTGTTTTGCAGCAAGTAAGTCACACTTTTCACACAAAAGTTGTTGTATGGAAGCACATTTCTGCCTCAGAGTAAAAAGAAAAAAAACCTTTATATCTCTAATCGTATATCTCTGACTTTATTTCTGACAGTTGTGACTTTATTTATTATTTTCAACAATCTCACAATTTTTTTTTTACAGACTTGCATAACCAATAGAGTACAATGGAAATAAAATACATCTGTTAATCTTCATTTCAGATCAAACAAGAGCTGGTCAATCGTGGAGTGTCAAGTTCCGTTGAGATGAAGTTAAGAAAAGTCAAAAAGACACAGCTGTAATACAAGACTTAAACCGTTTCAAATGGTGACCTTGAATATGTAGAAACTGATAAAGAGAAGAATGTCACTCTGCAGGAAGGGAACCTTTATATTTTCTCACCCTTCCACTTCTTATTCTCACATACATATACATATATATATATATACAACACACAGATCATCCACACACAAACATAAATGAACATAATGAAATATGATGAAAAAATGACAATGTGAATATGATAAATTAGATAATGAAATGATTCATTACATTAATCATATATGTTCCAACCTAATTTATCTTGAATAATAATCATTAATTCTTTTTTTTTTTCTTTGTCCTATCATGCTTTGTGTTATCAAATATCTTTAACAAGTATCAGGGTTTTCAACTTGAACTATAGCATGTGAACAATGCTAATAAACCTGTTCTTTGTCTACAACTCCAGTTACCAGAAGCATTACTCATCCATATCAAAAATACCTGCATGGAAATTAATATATTTTTAACCATAGAACTTGAGGACAGCAGCTTACAGCTGGTTTGCAACACTGTAACAACCCCTAATATTTAATATAGTCTGTCACAATATTACAGTTTTGTTTATGGTTTTTGACAACGTCATGTTTATGCTGGCAATCTGACTTGCTTCTAGAATTAAAAAAATATTGTGTGCCAAAATACCAGTCTGATACACAAGCTTTGACGTCAACCACAAAAAAAAGATAGGAAGCTTGTTCAAAGTTTATTCAAAGCTTGTTTATTTGATTGTGCATTCATTTATTTTTTTTAGAACAAAAAAAGAGATAGTCAAACAAGGAGTTGAAAACTTGCAGAAACCATTGGTGGAACAGTTGTTGTAGCAAATAAAATATTTTATTTGGCCCACTTTTGTTTAAGGCACAGCTGAGGAAACCTGATTTGGTGTGCCATAACAAATGAAGTTTTTAAAAAGTAGAAGAAAAAGAAGAATCTCCATCTGACAGAGGTGTAAAGTCCAGGGGTCAGAAAGTAAAAGTCCTGCCATATGTCTATTCCACCCATGAACTCAGCCAGCTGATTTCACTAATTAGTTCTATTCCCTGGCTGAAAAACTTCGCTAATTAGCAAATCCAGGTGATTGGAACAAAATACTGAGGAGGACTTTTACTTTCTGAACCTGGACTTTACACCTCCCTGCCATCTGTAATGTTAAACTCATCCAGTAGGTGGGGCTAAAGTCTGTAAGAATTAAGGAGGACACATAACATCTGAATTGCAACACACTCATTAAAGGTGCTCTAAGCGATGTTGGGTGACGTCACTTTTTGTTGACTTTCTAAGTATTGTCAAACAAAATGGAGGCTAGCTAGACCCTCCTCCTCATCCCGTACCCCTGTAGGTTTTTTTTTTTACTGATATTTCATTCAAGGTGTAATGTCACCAAGTCAGATAAAAGCTTTCATATAATGCAGAAAAAGAGGACGCAATAATAGCAAGCTAACGTTAGCTTCACGTTTCCCAGTGAGCATAAACAATGTCTCCGTTGTAAACAAATCTAGTCAAAGTTGTCAATAGGCTATGAATGAACATTCAAATTCATAACAAACAGTTGGTGAAAACAATTATTCACACAAACTGTCGCCCTACTGTGAGTTTGCTTGACCATTTACAATAGAGATCGATCGCTAGCTGCTAGAAACCTATATGTTGTATTCACCAAAGTTAGCGCTGACTGTATAGTTCTAGCTAATTATATACTTGTGTTAGGCGAACATGAAAGTCCATTTAGAAAAACCAAACTTGATTTACCGACCTGTCCAGCAGAAACAGAGCTCCTGAATGTCGGATTGGGAGCCCTTCTGCCGGTGGAGTTCTCGCCACCTTTCGAAGGCTTTTCCTCTTCTTTGCTATCTGTTCATCGGAACGTCGTCTCTTTTTCGTGTGTCGGCCATATCAAACTTAAAGAGTTATAATTCTAACTTCCCTCTTCATGCTTCTCTCTCCTCCACACCCCCCTTCATGAGTATGTGCACGTTTTACAGTGTGTTCAGGGGACAGGCAGCTTGCAGATAGTGAGGAGATGTTTGCTGTATGTGACAAAAAATGTTTTGGCCTAAAAAACGCGTGACATTGCTTAGATCTGAGGCCTTTACCATGAAGGTAGTGTAGGTGGATTGCCAGGTATGTTTTAGTTTAGTTTTTGCCAACCTTGGGTTTTAGGCACAATGAAAGTGACTTGGGTTTCAGTGGTGTTCATCAAGTCAAGTCACCTACAGATTGTTTCTGTATTTCCCGTATCTAAGTGTAACCGGCAGAGTAGTCACTTTCTGAGGTAAGTTTGTCCCTCTGCAGCTACTGTAGCCCCCTGATGTCACGGTGCCCAGTTAGCCGCCGAGTGGCTAACAATTCATTGGCAGCTAGGCCAGTTTCTATAAAACAGTTCTCACTGTCGGGCTAAGAGAGATTCCCTGGTGCCCAGATAAATCTACAGTTTTGTTACCGTTTGGATACGTGGTTCCCCTGTGCAACCAAGGTGTCAGACTGATTGCCAGGTGCTTCCGGGTAGTCGTGCTGTGTACGAAGGTCATGGGCAAGGCACTCGCCGGGTAGCTGTACCACAATTAAGACGGAACATCTAAAAGGATTGTGAAGACTGGCGCAAGGGCTGTTTTTCCACTGTCTCATTTCGTGTGTCACATTGCTCCTGCTGCTTTGCCTAGCTTAAATTAAGTGTATAGGGATTGGGCGTCGTGACGTCATTACTGGCGTGGCGGCCATGTTGACAGCTTCGCGCATGTAAACATACAGCAAGTCGAACGAGGAGAAGCAGCAGAGTTGGGATAAAGAAAAGAAAAAAGATGTTAAAATCCCTAAAAGGATGTGGAATTTACCGGAATATGTTAAATAGGGAAGCCAGAGACCGGTATGTGGACAAAACCGGCACTTTTATCGGTTTGGATCCATATGAAATTTCCAACAAAGAGTCGGCAAACAGTGGGAACACAGTAATCCGGTCAAAGGTAACGTTAAGATGCGCTCCACCTAGCTGCTAGTTTAGTAACTGTTAGTGCTAACAATCATTCACTGTGTACGTTTAACTATGTGTTTCAAAAGTGTTCGTTAGTTAGTAACGTTAGCTGTCAACCCTCCCGTTTTTTCCGGGTTTCTCACGTATTTGAGCTCTTTTCCCGCTGTCTTCCCGTTTTAGTATTTTCCTGTAAAATATCCCGTATTTTAATATTCTCATAACATTAACATTAGCCCCTCAATCGGACCTGTCAGTCTCTGTACTGTTGTCCTGTTGCTACCCCCTTGCTTTAAGCATCGTTTAGCTTACTAACTTAAGTTTTGCTTAAAACAGCTACTAACTACACTTTTGAAACACATAGTTAAAAGTACGTTACACGTGTGAATGGTTGTTAGCACTATAACTGTTACTAAACTAGCAGCTAGGTGGAGTGCAGTTTACCTTTGTCCGGATTAAGTTACTGTGCTCCCACTGTTTGTTGGAAATTTCAAATGGATCCAAACCGTTAAAAGCGCCGGTTTTGTCCACATACCGGTCCCTGGTTTCCCTATTAAACGTATGCCGGTAAATTCAGCATCCTTTTAGGGATTTCAACATATTTTTAACTTACTTTCTCCCAACTCTGCTGCTTCTCCTCGTTCGACTTGCTGTATTTTTACATTCGCGAAGCTGTCAACATGGCCGCCACGTCCCAGAATGCAACGCGGCGCCCAAGCCCTATTGATAGTTTTTTCCTTTCTTTATATTTTCTTCTTTTCTTTCTTTTGTTTGGTTATGTTGCAGTGGCCTCCGTCTAGTGCCCCCATCCGACTGATGTGGTGTTGGCTGTTCCAGTAGCTTACATATTCCTGTTAAGATTCTGCCCAGCTGTATACTCTAATCATCCTGCTAATGATAACAACTTCTTCGACCTTGTCCCCCTTCTCCAGAGTACTAGAGCAGCTGCTCACAGGAGAGGTTCCTGGGTCCGTCTTCGCGCACTGCACCGCATATTGTAGTGGTAAACCACACCTCACAATATTGATTGAATCACTTGCTTGTAGTGGTTGTGCCTATGCTGGTGTGTGTGTGTGTATGCATTTGACTGTAGGCACCAGAGTTCAGAGCACGGTTGGTGAACTTCACGCTTATCCCGGACAGGTAACCTACCTTGACAGTGAATCAGTATTATCCTGTTAAAATGCTTATTATTGTCCCTGGTAGCAGCCAATACCAGTCTTGGTCTCTCCCTTTAGGCCAAGCCTTTTCGTTTCCACCTACTGTGCCTATATCATGACGGTGTGGCTCTTTTAATTATACTATTGACTAATAAAGTACTGTTATTTTTCTACTGAAAGCACGTCTCTGTCTAGTTCATCTTTGGTGTATTTCTATGAACCTGCTTGCCTTAGATTAGGTATTCAGCAGTTAATGTGCAAAGTATATCTTGGTGTGAGAGGCACCAGGTGGCGAAGTCAAGAACCTTTCAAGCCTATCTGGTCAAAGTTTCGTAAGGTCACATGAGCTTCATGGCTACTTGGGTCCTTGTTGCTACTTGGGATAGAGTTGCATACTTTTATCACTCTGGCACAGTAAGTTAGTTTGTTAAAACTCCTTCAGGCTCAAGGTTACAGTATTCTCAGAGCTGCTGTGACATTCAGTGTTCCCAAACTTTGCAGGAAACATCAATTCAAGTGGTGTTAATTTTGGGCGGTGACTTTTTATGGTGACTTCGCTTTGGTACAAATTGCGGTGCAGGTAAAACATGCCTTATACATCAAAATACGCCTATCTCTTCTTGATGTTCTGTCTCAATAATTGGTCATTCCCTTGTTTGTGCAGGCTGGTTATGACACGGTAAACTCCACGGCCTACTTTGTGATTCCTGGATCAATCGATGGGAATGTTATTCCAAACCTTAAGAACACCAGTAATGTAAATGTTCCCGGTCGATGGGCCTTCAGGGTGGACAGAAGAACAGATCAAAATAATCTACAAGGTACATAATTGCCATCATGTTTAGAATCTTTAGTATTATTAGTTTGTTTTTATGTGGCATCATGTGATGTTTCGGCACTTGCAATGTCAAAGTCATGAGTTTGATTCAATCACATTCAAAACCTTTAATCAACCTAAAATTGTATAAAAGCATCTGCAAAATGCTGAAATTTAAATGTTCCTGGAAACAAACAAATTGTTTTCAAGGCGGTGTTGTGAAATTCTTTATTATTCAATTCAAATATTATATTCCAATTTGACCTCTTCATTATGTTCAGTACAAAGTATGCATGAAAATGTAAACACTTTTTAACATTAATTATTAATCATGTGCTTTGTTTCCTTTATAAATAGCATAGGTCAACTGACAGTTACTTCATTTTCAGACCTGACAGAGTGAAAACATTAAGACAGTATTATTTTTGAGAAAGTAAGTTGGACTTAAATAATGGACCGAATATATATATATATATATATATATATATATATATATATATATATATATATATATATATATATTATTAATTATAGTGCTAATAGACGATTTAATACATTTTGATCTATCAGTCAATCTTTATTTCAGCTACTACAGGAGCTGGTCAAGTCCGGTCTGCCGAGCAGCGTGAAGCTGAACTTCAGAAGAATCCAAAAGACACGACCATAATATCATAAAATGTAACTCATACAAGGAAAGAACTTCAGCTTTAATATCTTAAATCAAATATCCTTGCCATTAAAATATCCCTCATTCAGGTATAAGTTAATCAGCAAATATAGTCATTGAGGATGGAAATGCTGTTGCATTACATTTCCCATAACATTCCCATTCGTTTCAATTTTGACTTGAGAGTAAATGATTCACAGAGGAATGTCACTCTTCAAGAAGGGGAATGTTTGTTTGTCCTTTCACATGCAATGATGTATGACGGGTTTAATCTACATATGCAGTGTCAATAGTGAAAGTAAACCTGTTATTCCTCTATGGCTCCATTTGCTGGAAAATCAACTTTTTACTGATCCATATCGTGATTGTCTATTGGGGAGACCGAAGCTGTCACATGTTTCACTCCAGTGAATTTGAATATAATGCTATTATTTCTACATGTATTGCTCAGTCAACTAAACAACATTCAGATTTTTTGACAACATGCCTCAATAGTCAAAATGCAGAAAAAGATTATGTTGGGTAAAATGATGTTTTTTTTTTATTCACCTGTTATACGTTTGATGTCAATCTAAACATGCACAAACTTAATTTGGTATGGCATAAAATTGAATGCATGTTTGTAGATAACACAGCAATAAGCCTATTTGATCATTTATAGATATATTATTTATAAGTATTTGGCTATATAGATTTAGCTTTAAATGTTTTCCTAAAAAAAAAAGGTTGATGTTATATTGTAAGGTGTGTGATAACTGTAACAGTAAATTGAAAATCTCTATAATGTGAATTAAAGCACGTTTCATGGCTCGCACGAGGGGGAGACAGACCTTTAGAGAGAGTTAGTGAGATTACAGCATGCTTCATGAAATGCTGAAACTTTGCATTGCTAACAAACTGTTTGTGATTTTATTAGATTAAGAAAGGAGAGTCTCGAGTCTCCATAAACTGACAGTGATATTCTGTACTCGATTTAGTACACACAGGCGTCTTTCACAAATCTTTGGTGACATGGCATATTTTTAGGCATAGTGTTAATTGGCCTAAACATTAAAAAGCCTACATCTGTTGTAGTACGTACTGAGGGCTGTTGGGTAAACCGAATCAGGAAAGGTCGTGTTATTTATTAAAACAAATACACCCACATGTGTATTTGTTTAACACAAGTTGCTCTACACAAGCATTTTATGTCTATGCACATGTCAAGGTTTTTATGTTGGTGTTGATATTTGAGTTCTTGTACATCTTTAAAGTAATGGAGAACGCGTGCATGTCACTGGGCCTGTTCATATACACACACTTGACCACTTGTCTACTTACATGACGTATGTCCGAAGTGTTTTCAGATTTTTGTTTATTCAGTGGGACACTTAATCACTGCGTTCATTTTCAAACCATAAACAAACTATAATCTCTGAACAAAAAAACATGTTTTATACAAACAAATGTGCAACATCTAACTTTATTTACTAATTATTTTAACTTAGACTGTAAAGTTTTTCTAAACATAACGCAAAATCAGGTAATGTAAGTTCCTGAAAGTGATGAATGAAGTATTAGAAAAAGACTGCATCCAAAATCGCATACTTCCCTACAATATTAGTTTGCGAAAAACAGTGCGTGACAAAAGTAGTATGTCTGAATTCGTAAAAGTGTAGCCAAAAAGTACCCGGATGACCTACTATTTCTGGTAAGATTCTGAAGTGTGTATATGATGGACACTTTTGTTAATAGCAGTGAAGTGACGCAACTGACACTGGTCACCCCTTATGAAAAAGAAGTTTATTCAAGTGTGCTATACTTCTTTCAAACTAAAAACAAGAAAGTATAATTTTAGTTTATTTTTCATGTACTTCTTTGTATAATTTATGTACCTCTCAGAAATATACTTAAAATGTATATATTTAGTACCATACATGAACTCAATCTTTTGAACGAGATATTTTTAAAAGTATAATTAAGTATTCTAAGTATACTTGGCTTGTAGTTGTGTTCACACTTTTGATTGACTAGAATATATTACATTTTTCACATACTGTCTTATAAACTTACATAGTTTGACATTTTTGATTTATAAAGAAAACAGATATGTAGACCACAGGCTGTGTACATAGCAATTTACTTCAAATCTACTTTCCATTCGCATGTGTCCAGCCAGCCATAGGTGGCGGCTTGTAATCATTGTATAAGGCTTGCCATTGCTTCGTCGTAGGACTTCCTCATTGGTAATCTGGTCGAATAGCCTATCGAATGCGTATTTTGCATTCAAATACAAATAATCAAATAATCATTAAATACAAATAATACAAATAATCATTACAAATAATCAAATACAAATAATCATTAAAAAAAACTACATTAATTGTGTTTGATCCAACTTTTTTTCTGTTCATTTTGCTTGAATAATAATAATTCATTCTCTTTTTTCCCTTGTCTCATCATGCTTTTGTATTATCAGATCTCTTGCAAGGTTGCAAGGGTTTAAAACTAATCAAACAGATCTGAAGCAACAATGAATTAAACCTGATCTTCCTCTTCAACTCAGTTTACAAGAAGCATATGCATAAGACAACAAATACTTGACACAAGTGTCAACTATTTGCTTTCACTTTTAAACAACCCAAATAATCTCAGTGGTGAAAGGTCACTTTTATTACAAACTGTAAAATAAATATTTTTTACATCTTTGTAAATATTTGTCCTAAAAAATAAATTAGGCTTGTTTACATAGGCATTTGGCTTAATAAGTTGATAGAAATAATACGAATGAATAAACAACAAGTGTATAGCAAAGTCCGTTTAAGACAGTAAAGTTGTTTTCATTGTCTAAAACCTGTTTTCAATGTCTAAAATATCAGTTATGTTCTAAACATGATTCTCTCTCTGCATCTGGAAATTCTAGTTTAAATCTCATTCATCCTTTAGATAAAGTTTCGATAAAGTCTATCAGAAGAACGACATCTCTGACTAGTCACTCTCAAGTTTCTGTAAAGTATAAAGTTATATTGAAAGTAGCATTTGTGTTTTCTGGATAAACTTGTTTTATTGCGTCTTTTTATTCTGTGTGATCCTCATTCTGTATTCTTTGTGAATACAGTCATTGGCTACAGTCAAAAGAGAGCAAGATTATCTAATTAATGTCTAATTATGTCACGTAAAGTTACCTTTATTTATATAGTGCTTTTTTTCAATACATATTGTTTCAAAGCAGTTTTACAGTGATAACAGGAAAACAATGCAACAAAGTTGGTTTCGGCTGTACAGCAGATCTAGAAGAAAATAGCATCATAGTCCAGTTTAAATAAGTTCAGAGATAGTTCATTTTTATTGTAAAAAAGTTATTAATTTAGTTAATTTACAAAATGTAGGTCAAAATTGTGTGATTTCTAGAGAGAAATTACTATTGTAGAAATTAAATACTCTCTAAGTATTCAGTCTGTAAAAGAACAGTTTCGTGAGTTACCTTAATACCTTAATTTGCAAACACTGCCTGCAAAGTCATTGCCTGATAAGAGCCCGGTTTCCGGTGGCGCAGCACTGCTTGTGGCACGGGCAGAACAGGCGTCCTTGGTAGTCTAAGTTTGTCCAAGTTTAAAGTTCGTCAAGTCTGTCAAAAGTCTATGTCAAGAGTGTTGAAGTGCTGCTGTGGTCTGCTTTGTGAAAAAGAAGTGAACAAGGAAGAGAATTCACAAATGGAAAGAGAATCACTGGAGTGTGGCTGCTGCTGCTGCTGCTAGTTACATTCACCTTTTGCACCTGCTTACAATATGATGCCACCACACTTAAGCCTAGTTCACACTACATGATTTTAAAACGTCGGGCTGAATTGTGCGGTTCACACTACATGACTTGCTCTCTGTGAAATCAGGAGTGTTCAAGTTGTTGAGCTGTTCACACCACACGACACAACGTGATTGATCCGCAACAGGAGGTAACGCACTACACGAGTTGACAACAACTCTGTCACCCAACGATTCTATCTTGTCTACAAACCACGTTTTGTCACGAAAAATCACGCGATAAAACGAACCGGAAATGACGCGAAACAGCACGCGCGCCAATACCCGGTGACCTCAACCCATGCCTTGCTCTGATTGGCTGTAGCTCATGAAATCACGTGAGGTTGAGTCGTGCAACAGCTCTGGATATCTAGCATGCTAGATATTTTTGTGGGCTCGGCGACGCGTCTGCGAGCGTCTTTGATGCGTTGTTGGCTCTTTCATACTAACAGATTGGCGAGCGTTCATCGCCCGCTAATCGCCCGCTAATCTCCCGCGATTTGCACGCAATAACACGCTGACCTGTCGGCGAGCTCAACGATTTGCAAATCGGGCTTAAAATCATGTAGTGTGAACTGTGAACTAGGCTTTACCGAAGGTAATGAGCAGACGTTGCGGGTCTATGGCAGGGACTGCCTTTGTCCTTGAGGAGGCCGGGCTTTGTGTTTTTATTAATGACTCGTGGTGCAATAATAATTACACAATAAAAGACAGGGTGTGTACTCCTAATCTTGAACTCATTTTCATTATAAGACCTTTTTATCTACCTGGAGACTATGGGAACATCTTTACATGTTCCGTATCCGCCCAGTGGGAACGCATCCAATGCAGCTTCACGTGTAGCAGACTCCGTCCACCAGCAGCTAAAGGACAAGCCCGATTGCCCTATTTGTTCTCGGAGACTTTAACCATTGTAAACTGGAGCTGGCTCTTCCCGGATTCCAGCAATATCCAGCATCCCTACTATCTGGAAGACATCTGTTGTAATTCCGGTGCCTAAAAAACCCTGCCCACAGCATAATGTAGGAGATAGTGAAGTGGTACAACAGTCATAACTTGCCCCTTAAAGCTGAAGTCGGCAAGTCTGGCAGATTGAGTGGACTTAGGCAAAATTTTGAATGTTTACAACTCTCATGCCCCTCCCCCACTATCAACGAATACCCTCCCACCGTGACCGAGTTCATGCTCGTCAGTGCGTGTGCACCAGATTTTCAGTGAGCGCGCCCGTCTCATCAGCATCCATCAACACCATGGAGTATTTGGAGGTATGCTGTCCTGGCTAATCTACCGATAGATTGCAATTGCTAACGTCATTTATACTCTAAATGAGCTTACTTGATTTTCCGCCATCGCTCTTCGTTACTGCGCGAACTTCCGCGAACTTCAGGCGTGTGCATGTGATTGTAACGTGCGCGAGGGGTGGCGTGTGCCCGATCTGTGATTGACAGTCAGATCTCACACCCCCCTGCGCTGATTGGACCCGATGATCCGGGAGCTGTGGATTTTTGCAAAACAAATAACATGCTCCAGGTGGAGTTAGAAGTCAAGTCAAGTCAAGTCACATTTATTTATATAGCGCTTTTCACAATACAGATTGCATCAAAGCAGCTTCACAGTGATAACATGAAAGTAGTACAACACAGTTCAATAATATTGTTGAATATTAAATATCCCCAACTAAGCAAGCCAAAAGCAAGGCGACAGTGGCAAGGAACCAAAACTCCATCAGATTGGATGGAGAAAAAAACCTTGGGAGAACCCAGGCTAGTCAGGGGCCAGTTCTCCTCTGGCTAACAATCATAGGGTTTTAAAGAAGCTTTACAGTAAGTCCATATCAGAGAGTACCTGGAAAAAATACATTTAGTTAATCATGTAATATTTAGGGGATAACATATCGCCGGCGTTGAGTCGTCTCTTCGCAGGCGTTGAGTCGTCTCTTCACAGGCGTTGGTCTTCTCATCACAGGCGTTGAGGCATCCGAAATCCCCGTGAGAGGCAGGATACCAAACTGGAGCCTACGAACGCCATTTTTCTCGGGACAAGCGTCCCGAGATAACAGCAGAAAGGCAGATGGGAAATAATTAGCATAGCTGATGTTCATAATGATTTCCATTACACGGGAGTAGGTGTTAGAAAACCATAATCTCACAACTCTCCGTAACCCAAACTCTCCGCAACCCAACCGCAACCATACGGACCGACCCGTTTGTCTATAAGGCTGTCGAGCCCCACTGGTGCGTTAAGCAGTTTCAGTGGCAAACGGTTCCGTATGGCATAGCAGAGGACTAAAAGGTAAGCATTATGTGAATGCTTGACTAAAGAAACACGTCTTTAGTCTAGTTTTAAACTGTGTCAGCGAGTCAGAGCATCGGACCGTATCGGGAAGGCTATTCCAGAGTTTTGGAGCTAAATGCGAGAATGCCCTCCCTCCTTTCGTGGACTTCGATATCCTAGGAATGACCAGAAGCCTTGAATTTAGTGATCTTAGAGAACGCGGTGGATTGTAGGGCGAAAGAAGGTCCGTTAAGTACATAGGAGCTAAACCATTAAGGGCTTTATAGGTCAGTAGTAGTACTTTGTAATTGATACGGAACTTAATAGGTAACCAGTGCAGAGATGATAAAATCGGTGTTATATGATCATATTTTCTTGATCTAGTAAGAACTCTAGCGGCTGCATTTTGCACTAACTGTAGCTTGTTTATTGAGGATGCAGGACAACCAGCTAATAAAGCATTACAGTAATCTAGTCTCGAGGTCATGAATGCATGAACTAACTTTTCTGCATCAGAAACAGATAGCATGTTACGTAATTTAGCAATGTTTCTAAGGTGGAAAAAGGCTGTTCTTGTAACAGATGAAATATGATTTTCGAAAGACAAGTTGCGGTCTAGTATAACACCCAGGTCTTTTACTGTAGTGGAAAAAGTAACAGGGCATCCTTCTATATTAAAGTCGTATTGTAAGAGGTTTTGTGTGTAGTTTTTTGGACCAATAAGTAATACCTCCGTTTTATCTGAATTTAATAGCAGGAAGCTCGTTTTTTTTTCTAAAACCACTTTATTTATGTTGTTCTGTCGGATTATAGTGTCGATTTCACTGAATATGATCAAAAAAATGTTGCCGACGGCAGCTTTAATGTAAATAAAACCAAATAAATGATTTTTGACCCCAGGTCTATAGGAGATAATAGCACACTTCAAATTGAAGGTGTACTCGTTGAGCAGGTAACAACATATAAGTATTTAGTTATACAATTAGATTGTCAGTTGCAGTGGTCCCATCAAGTGGAGTATGTTTTCTCAAAGATATGTCAGCGTCTATATTTCTTAAGACGACTTAGGGCCCTTTCACACCTACCTTGTTTGGTCCGGACTTTCAGACTTTTCAGTTTGGTCCGAATCAAAATTACAGGTGTGAAACCTCCCCCGGACCAAACAGATGAAATTTGGTCCGACGAAAAGAGGTAGTCTCGGTCCGGATCAAACTGAACAAAGGTTTGGTTCGTTTCTAGTGTGAAAGCATTTCTGTATGGTTCGGACTTTCAGACCTTTTACAGGAAGTTCTGGTGGTTCCCGCATAGCCGAAAAAACAGAAGGTGGCAGGAAAAATGAGCCGTGGTAGCACATGGGGAGAGGAGGAGACGAGGTTTCTAATTGAAGTATGGTCTGATGACATAAGAAGTCAACTTGCAGTCTTTGTTGAAGATTTTATTATTTAGAAAACAAGTAATTTACCCTTATAAGAATACACAATTATTTATTGTATGAGTCCTCTAGAAGGACTCTATGTGTCTTTGAAAGCTGCAAGACCTTCTGTAAAAAGACCCTGAATGTCAATTCTATTCTGAGAAGTCACATGGTACAAGACCTTCACCCAAAACTATCTATAAGTGTATGACCATCTTTGGAAAAGGATGTATGCATATATGTGAGAAGCTGGGCACTGATCAGGAGTGATCGCCTGCAGGAGGAAGGGATCTCCTGCTGGAGGGAGTGATCCCCTGCAGGAGATGCTCGGCTTTGTTTGTTAATAAAGTCTAATATTTCTGGCATCAAAGATCTCTGCGAAGTTATTTTACAGAACAATTGAAACCACTTCAAATGGCGTAGTCGGCAGGATTGGCTTAGGAGCTGTGGGAACCACGAAAGGCGACACTGGTGACTCACAGACAACAGTGGCCACTGTAATTTAAGGTGAGCAAGTTTTTGCTTTTGAAAAGGTATGTGTTGTCACCAGTGAGCCAGAGTGGTAAGACCTTTAAATGCTTCTCCAAATTTAAAGAACTAAAAATTGACAAAAAAGGGATCTTTGATTCTAGAAAAAAGTGCATGCATTTTGTTGACGATATCGAGTAAATGTGTTATAGCGCGGCGGAGCTCCGGTAGTGTTTGCTAGTGCTCGTATAATCCTGTGTGGATTGTATGATCACTGGTGGTGCTAATTTTGCGCTAAAGGTTTTGTCGTGCGTACGCAAGGATTTGTGTTTGCTCATTAAGAGGGCCTTGATGGATAATGGGCAAAAGCATGCGCACAGGGTTTTGTCGTACGTACGTTGGGATTTGAATTTACTGATAAGGATATCAGGAACTGATAAGGATATCGGTTATTTATGTTTACTTGTTAAGGATAACAAGAGTAATGATTAAGGATAATCATTTGTTTATGTTTACTTGTTAAGGATAACAAGTGTAATGATTAAGGATAATCATTTGTTTTGTTTACTTGTTAAGGGTAACAAGTGTACTGATTAAGGGTAATCAGTTTTTATGTTTACTTGTTAAGGATAACAAGTGTAATGATTAAGGATAATCATTTGTTTTGTTTACTTGTTAAGGGTAACAAGTGTACTGATTAAGGGTAATCAGTTTTTATGTTTACTTGTTAAGGATAACAAGTGCAATGATAAGGATATCATTGGTGATTAAGGATAATCAGTGAAGTATTGTTTGTAAAAACAGTGAGTAACACACTGTAAGTAGAATATAGCTTTTGTGTGTGTGTCTGGGGATCCTGTGTCTGCTTGACTGTGGTTAAAAATAGGAGACAAGGAATGTGTGAATGAGCGTGAGGGACAAGTACTGTATAAATGATGTGTAAAAGTAAAGAAAATAGTAAAGGAAAACAATTGTTTCAAGATATTAACCTAGAAGATTATTGTAGTATGAAATAAGTTAAAATAATAAAATATATATTTAATAAATAAATGTAATAGATATATTATTAGATAAATATAAATAAGATGCACGTGCTTAAAATATTATATCTTATATCTGAAGACGTCTAAAATTTGTATCTCATTATCCCTGAAGACAAAGTGAGAAAAATTATTCCATTGCAGAGTTTGAGTTAAGAAAAAATAACTTGTGCAGTGTGCTAAAAGTGAACAGGATTGGGTGACCAAGTTTCAGCAGTCATAAATGATTTACAGCAATCTTAGAATTGTAGTAAATGGGAATTGTTGGGAATGGCTGAGGAAAAGTTTATTCACCATGTTAGATTATTTTGAACAGCATGCAAATATAGGAGAAAGATTGAAGTCTGATTTTATGATAGGGAAAACTATTTGATTGGATTATATTCAGATAGTCAAAGTTAGATTATTACTGCATATTGTAATGAAGAAATAGCTTGCTCTTTTCTGCAATGAAGAACTTGCTTTACTAAAAACAGAATGGGAGAACTGCTGTTGTCAACCAGTGATTATTATATAGTATAAAAGAACTAGGAGAAAGATGGTTAAAATGGAATTTAGATAAAGAGCTAATTGCTCAGGAACAAATATTTATAAAGTTAATTTGATTCATGCAGTTCTCTAAGTGTTCAAATTTCAGATGGCTTCAATGACAGTGTCGAATGGAAGAGGTGAAAGGTCAGAGACACGAAAGAGAGAAGACATGACTGCAGAGAGAAGGAGTGGGTGAGGGGCGTTCAGCTCCCTCCTAAAAATGACCACTTTCTGGAAACTCAGCATGGAGAAAGACTGATTAATGCTGGAAAAGGTGAAACTTTCACTTGAGACTTTTCCTGAGAACAAAGAGACAATCCTGAGATGCAAAACTGTGGCAGGATCGTTCAAAAAAGCCCAAACTGAGAAGAGGCAGAGAAACAACAGAGCCTATTCCAGTCTACGACACCAGGCCTTTGAGTGACAGGCTGACGACACATGCAGAGTGACAGCCGAAAAGCTTCAAAAGACTGATGATCTAAAAAACAGAGAAACTGACTGACATCCTTCCATTACGGGCAACACAGGTGTGACAACTCCAATGATCACTCTATAGAGACTGCTTCAAATGTAGTTAATTATTAGATTAACTTTATTCTTCTTGATTATTCACTGGTCTAATAGCAATTCTTTATATTCTCTGCTAAACTAACCCTCTCTGCTTTATCAGTAGGTACAAGTCCAGCTCTATAAGAAAAAGAAAGTCCACTGAAAGAGAGAAGTGGGTGCTCAACTCACTAAATAGATCAAACTGAGGCTGGATTTGGTATAGTGAGGGCTATTATATGAAACAACTAGGGCTAAAAGCATGATAGAATTATTCTCTGGCAAAGAAAAAAGATTGACACAAATTGTCAAAGAATAATTATTATTGTTGACAAAACAATGATACTGGTCACTCAATTTTGTTTTGGTAATTTTCTAGAGATAGATTGGAGGAAAAAATTATTCCAAAAGTCCAAAATGATGAAAACGCTAATACTGTCAGAACTGGGATAATGAGATTGAAATGGTGTTGGCCATGGATCCAAGATTATGCAGAGATCTCCAAAATTATTCTTAAAGCAGCTCATGAGCAAAAACAAAAAGAATATAAAAATTAGACAAACAAATGACAAAATGCATTTGAAAAATTAAATGGCAGGCCTATTATTCTGAAATATTTAATCTATTAGAATTTGTAAAAAGAAAAAAGGGTTTACAACAGCGGACTTAGACTAAACCTTACGACCACTGACACTTCTCAATAGTGTTTGACATAGTTATGTTGACCTGATCAGACCTTGTGGCTAAAATTATAAGATGCCACATTTAAAGCACAACTTGCAAGAATGTATGCTTGCTGGCCAGTGTGTGTGAGAGTGACTGAGTGTGAGTGGAGTGAGAGATGGTGTTTGAAGAGACACTGAGGCAAATCAATTATTTTGCCAATACAGCTGTATCTAAATTTAATATGTGGGCCCACAGGGCAAATTCTGCCCAATAAATAATGACCATGGATGAATTTGGTTAAAATTCCTGGTTGGAACTGTAGTGGCAATAGAAAAATGAAATTGAAAAACCAGTGCCATAATTGCGCAGCGCATACCATATATGACTTTCTTTGCAGCATAACATCTGACTTTCTTTGCAGCATATCAAGAGGAGCTGATCTTTGTCAAAAGTATGAAATGTTGTCTGGTAACTTTTGTCTTGTAAAAAAGTGGGTTGAGTGTTATCCAAGATGCCTCATATATAGTGTGCAGATAGTGGAACTCAAGACAAATAGATAACTGAGTTGAAGTGACTAATTGTAAAAGTACATAGGAAATTTAGTATGAAAAAAAAGTAAAGAAATTGCAATTATGATAACAAAAAGCTGAACTATATGAAAAACAAGGGGAATATATGGATTAAAGTCCTGCTGTTAATGATAGCAGAAAGGACACCACTCAGCCCTACATGATCTTTTCTACAGGAAACACCAAGAAGGACAATAGGCCAGATCAGCAGATGATTGAAATTACATGTTGTTGTCACTAACAGAAATAATGAAGCTTAAATTCACAGATGAAGGAAACTAAATTCCAGGAAGATTTCTGGGACGAGTCTAACAAAAAGAACCATTGACTATGTTTTGTAATTTCAGAAGAAGCTTGTGCATTGATCAACAGAGTGACAACTAAGTCCATTCCTCTCAACTTAAAATACACCAACCAACTTCAGCAACCCCCCACAACAGGGAGTGAGGGATCAAGGACGCTGACAATGACAGAAAAGAGTCAATTGCAACGAACGACTCAAGAGTCACACTGGTAAAAGATGTAAAGATGACAAGAGAGCTAACAGAGTGATCAAATCATGAATGAAAAAAAGGAGACAAACTTGACCAGAAACACAAGAATGAGAAGGTGCAGAATGTGGGAAGCTCACAAGGAGCTGTGCAAAGAAGAGAGACTCAACAGAGATGAGTACAAGCTCAAACAACAGTCAACATCAACCAAATTTCCTAAAAGCCCTTGAATAGATTCAGTAGCAACTTAATAATAACCCCAAAGAACAAAAAAATTATTGAAGAGAAAAAAATGTATTAAAGCAACGTAAAAACAATGATAGTGACAAATTAAGAAAGAAACTAAAATAATGGTAACGACTAATTTAAGGAAATTGATATAGCATAGTGGGAATTAAGACAAGTCATGAAGGAAAAAATTAGAACTAAAAAGAAATGTTAATATAAATCTTAATGGGTACTCAGATGCAATTGGGCAATACAAGGGTATACTTAATTAATTTAAGGCTGCAGTTGAAATTGAAGCAAGTATTAACATTGGATATTAACAAATATTAGATTTTAATTCATAAGATTATGAACTGATTCAATATGCTATTGGCTAATTATAAATATATCAAGTGGTGGTTAAGTTTATAGACTTACAGGAAGTTATTGAAACAATAACAAACAGGCCCTTGGAAACAATCTAAATGGCACCAGAGGGGGGTCAAAAATAAATATTTGGCATTCACATGAAGCATAGATTATTGAACCGACAATACTATTGAATATTCTCAATCCAGATGCGCATGGTAAACCATGCGCAAGGGGGGAATAAGGGAAGGCAAAAAAGGAAAAAATTAAGAATAAGGAAATTAAATTAAAATGAAGTTAAAAGGTATTTTTGCAAAGGTTTGTGAAATTAGTGGCAAAAAACAAAGTTAGGAAAGGAACAGCGACAAAAATAGGCCGTATGTCAGTATACCAGAAGAACTATTAAAACATTCAGTATATCAGAAAGACCATTAAAACATGTGGTAAGGATTATGTGGACATGATATAGATGGGTAAAAGCAATGAGATCAACAGAGGAGGGACAGGAACAGAAATTAAATCTCTAACAGAGAAGTAATCCTTAGATTGGAAGTCTATCAGAAATTAGGTCAGATAATGGGTCAGCTAAACAGAAGTATTAAAGATTAAAAATAAGTTGCATACGAACACAAGGAAGTTTTAATAAGGAAGTTATGATGCTAATGGTTTAAATGGTTGATATAAAAACTTTTATTGTTCGATATACAGAAAAAGAAATGTACATATAAGGAATATGTAAGAGTGCAAAAAGTTATTCTCTAGAGTTATTTTTCTAATTGTCTAAAGAGTTTATTGAATGACTTTTATGGGGTAAATGTAACATTTCTTAGTTAGAGTGATTACATGAGACATAATTAGTTTATTCATGATGGTTTATTTAGAAATTAGTAGAAAAGGTATTCAGTTAAGGTAGTCTTGAACTGAAGAGCTACAATGAGAAAAAAGCTACAATACGGGAGATTAAAAAAGTCAAAGAGTATTTATTGTTTAAATTTGGAAATAAAATAGACAGAATGTGAAATGTAAAACTTTATAACAACTATTAAAGCATATTGCGAATAATGAAATAGAAGATTCACTAAAGTGTTCTGTTCGTTCATCAACTAAAAATGACTGACTAAAAAGATTGATTCTTCGAATTTAAGAATTGATATTCCTTCATAAAAATAAGAAGCAATTAAAAAATAGGAAAGAGGTATTTTTACCCAGCCATATTTTGATCTCATATTAATATGGATCATGAGAAACAAAAATGCAGAATTAATCAATTAGACAACTATAATAAGCAGAGATTTATTATAATGCTTTGTCTGCATTAGCAGGAAAACAATTATGTGAAAAGAAGTAGAATGACTTATGTTTGGAGATCAGTGTTGCACTTTTACTAAATAATACTGTGCAGGGAAAATTTAGCGATTACGATTAAGTGGGAAAAACTTAAGAGCAGAAGTTAAGGAAAACTTAATGTAAACTTTGGAGAATTATGAGCATGTTTTGCTAAATCAGGAATGTTTTTGGATTTGCAATATTGAGAGTGGGTTATTATTCTGTTGTGTACTTTGCATATTAATATCACAAGTTGGAAAACCACGGTTAAACGAATGGAAATGCAGGAAAAAAGATAATTTGTGAGGGCAACCAAATTGATATTTAAAACCCCTGGATGTCGATTCAAGTTCCTCAAATGAGGATGAAGAAGATGATTGATGAGCCAGACCCTGGGTGTGTGTGCTAGCATAACCTCTCCCCAGAAGGGGGACCATCTACGATGTGCAAAGTGTCTGGGTCGAAGAAGATGTCTACACTGCAAGAAACTTTTAATTGTATAATGGATTTTTATGTTTGACATATTTTACATAACTGTGACAGTGACAGGCAATGCTGAACCAAATCTATACACACACTTATAACACTGTCTTAT
>NW_026607435.1:0-18599 GCF_029890125.1 Rhinichthys klamathensis goyatoka
ACATAGTAATCTGCACCGAATCCACTTCTGAACTTTGAAATATTCAACTTCGCACTTGTGTCACTAAAATAAACTTTGTTTGAATTCACTTACCTCTGTCTCCGTCCCTGTATCCTGACACATATACAGTGTGCAAATTGAACAAAGAAAAACTCAAAACTCTTTTAGTTGTGATATAGTTTCTGTCTACATTACACTACTACATAATAGTTATAATATTAATCCCATGGCAGTAATAGCCATATGTTGTAAAACAAATGCACTGAAAAATAAAAGCAACTTTCATAGTTTCGTACTAATTTCTATACTTGAAAGAGATAAGCACATGATCTTTTATTTTTAACGGAAACGGCATCGTTCTTTTATTTTGGCGAAACACATGGTTTACAAACTCGCCTCATTACAGTCTTTGATTACAATTCTAATAAAATGCGTAATCGTCAAATATGCAGATGTGGAAATAATGCGTAACTGGGTAGTGGGTTCCTACATAGCCTTAAGTGTTCTAAAAGTAGCCTAGTTCTGCTTACCACAGTTCTCTGCACTCACTTATTTCTCTCCTTATCCTCCTCACTATCCTCATCAGCCACTTAAAGGGCCTTTGAAGTTAATTTTTTTTTCACGCTTTTTCTCTGCACATTCCTTGCGTTTCTTCTCTGACTATTTTGACAGATACACACACTGCTCGCTCACTCAGAGCTCAAAGGGGGAGGTGTTTAAAGATGTGATTGGACCAGCCAAGTGTCAATCAAGAAAATAACCAATGGGCCGCTGATCTACGCGTTTCATGTGCCGGTCTGTGAGAAAGAAAAAAAAACTACGCTGTGTCCAATGCATTACACCGGCACAAAGATCCCAGCGCCGCCAATTAAGCAAAACTAAACGCAATGGGCCGCCGATGTGCGAGTTTTGTAGGCCGTTCAGACTATTTTTTTATATATATTTAAAGTATGAGATGTATCGGCCCACAAAGCACGTCGGCCCACCGGGAAAATGCCCGGTATGCCCGATGGCCAGTCCAGCCCTGGTCACAGAAGGCTAACTATGACTTAGATCATGGGGGTCGCTCGAGAAGAGAGCCAGACAAGAGCAGAGCTCCCTCTAACTTGAAACACTCACAAAGAGGATAGTCAGCCTTTTCAAGGACTGACCGAGTATGCCCCGTTACAAAACACACAGATCATGCGTGTCGTCCCCCACAATAAAGTGGAAGCAC
The DNA here is from genome assembly GCF_029890125.1 of Rhinichthys klamathensis goyatoka. Classification (NCBI taxonomy): domain Eukaryota; kingdom Metazoa; phylum Chordata; class Actinopteri; order Cypriniformes; family Leuciscidae; genus Rhinichthys; species Rhinichthys klamathensis. The sequence continues at coordinate 1,217 of NW_026607435.1, forward strand.
GGCTACACACAACTCCTAATCTTAGCATTTCTGCTGGCCGTAATGTCTAAAACACAGAGTGAGACATACAATTTGACGAACATTATCACACAAATGCAAACAAAGAAGTGGCTTCCTGAAGACAAAGAAGCTGAGGGTTACATGAGGAAGGTGCTCTTTTATTGTCTTGCTGATGCGCTATGCTTTGTCACCTGACCTCAACTCAGCCAATCATGATTGGTGTGTTTTAACACATGCTTCAGACACTGGTCACACATAAGCACATAACGTCAACACTATGACACAGCATCGAGTTCCATTTGAAAGGGAACACATTTTTTATTGTTTCTTCATGGCTTCTTTTGAGAGAAGTAGTATTTTTTCCAATTCTGCGCTTAAAAATGTACTTTTGCAGCAATTGGCCCACCTTAAAAGTATTCTGACCAGTCCTACCTTAGCAACTGTTGCCATACGCCATAATAAAATAAAGGTTACTAAAATTATCCAACAATCCGGAAAATTATGTTGTAAATTTGTAAACTTCTCAATTCTAATTAGCAGTTTATGCATTTACAGCAGATAAAAGATACTTTACAATGTCAAACTTTATTACCGCCCAGATAACAATATCCCATGATTTTCTTGCAATTTTATGAGCACATTTTCCTGTAAATCACACTGCTCATGGAAATCTCCACGTCATTCCTACGGTATGGGATGCTTAGAGCTTGTCTTAGTGATTGACAGGAGGGCTGAGCTTAGTAAAGGGTGAAGAGTCTTGACTGAATGCTGACATGCTGAATTCAGGAAACAATAAGCATTTTGTGCATTTTGATTACGTTTTCCTGGTGGATGTGAATATATGCTAATAATACACAAATTTCAGTTTGGTTTCCAGTTGAAGTGACTGAGGTGGAGAATTACTGAGATTCCCTCTTCTGTTGTGCCCTTAAGCGAGGCACTTAACTGTGGGCTGCTCCAGGCCCTGTCCCAGCATCATGCCCCTTAAGAAGCTTTGCATAAATATCTTACTAATGAAAGTTATATAAATAAATAAGAACGGAATCTACCCTCTATCAGGTCATTGCCTATGACCACGAGACTTCCACTGTTTTCAGTGCTAAAATAATGTAGTCATCCTTGTGTCATCCGTTAACATTATGCAACTGTCTGCTTTAATAGGCTACAGTGTAGGCAATGTCAACCGATAAAAGAAGATAAAATCTTATATATAAAGTGTTTTAGCTTAATTATGAGCTGTCAAGAGCTTAAAAATACAGACTTGCAACACTTTACTTGACTTCAGGGCTGTCAGGGTTTTAGAAGTCATGGTGTTTTGATGTGCAGTACTGCTACTGTATATTGGCTAACTATTCATAATAACATCTCTGGGAAGGTTGTCTGTCAAGCACTAATGCGTTTCTCATGTGTTACAGTCGGTTATATTGAAATACATTAAATGCTTATGGCCTTCTAAGCAGCTAATTAATATAGTTCAGTCCATTTTTTGAGTCAATTTTACAAAGGGTTTACACATACAATCTGAAGAACATGTATGAATGTCGTTTGCACCTTTCTAGTTAATAGAGCATCTCTAATTAGCACGATTGCATTTTAAGTATTCACTGACAGTTTGGGCTAACACAAATTGATGAGTGACAATATTTTCTTGACACATTTTGCTCAAAAGTTGGAATCAAAGGTAAAACCGAAATAATTTGCAATTATTATTATTATTATGCCTATTTACTTCTCGAGTACCAATGATGGCCTGCCAGTCAATGTAATTATGTACTCCACTTCCAAATCCTCGTCTTGCACCACTCAGTGTACATTATTCATTAATAACATATGGTTGTTGATATGCATTTTGCATAATGTCAACTTTTCCTGTCAGATAATGGGTTTTATTGTGCTACTTGAGATTTAATGATAGGCTTTCTGTCATGTGTTTAATTGGTGACAGGGTGCTTTATTACACTATTATTATTATAGTACCCATGCATAGTATGGGTAAGACTCTGAGCTGTGTGAAATATCCCACACTTTTCTTTTTTCTTTTTTTTTCAATTGCTATAGTGGTATAAATAGGCATTTGAATGAAAGTGCTTTTCAGACTTGACAATTTCACTGTGGAATATACATGTAAAGTACAAAGCACAAACACCTAATTTTAAATAAAACTATATTTGTTTATATATGAGGGATTCATTATCATGATCAAGATTACACATTACATAGCAAAGCTTCATATATTTGCTCTACACCACCTGCGGTTCCCTGAGTATATTAATATTCATTGTTATCTTCCTTGGTACCTTGTATTTAGCTTAATGCAATGTATTATGCAGTATGTCTGGTTTTGCCTTCTGCTTTTTGCCTGACAAACACATCTCAACATGTGTTGTATTATTCAACAGTCGGACAAAAATAGTGCTGAGTACACTTGGCCCTCTAACAGCACAACAGATCTTTATTTATGCTGCTAAACACATATTACTGAGGATTCAAGTGTCATTTCCTCAAACATAATTTCTTGGAGGTTAAAATTCTTAGTAATAAATATATTACATATACAATTATTGTGAAACCAGCAATTTGGAGATAAACTATTCACGGTATTGTGTTTGTGCTTTTTGTGTTTATTATGAGGAATCAGACTAAAGTTTTGTTTGGGAATGCAGAGTTTGAACTGGAGACAGCAGTGATGAGAGGGAAGAGGGGAAAGAACAGCTCACATGCTTGACAAGACCACAGATTAGAATTTCATGAACCATGGATCACAGATTTGACTCGTAGGGGTGGTTAAAAAAATCGATTATTGATTAATCGCGATTATGTTATGGACGATTATGAATCGATTATTAAATTTTCAAAAATCGATTTTTTATTATTATTTAAAAAAAAAAATTGCGTTATTATTATTGCCGCATCGCTGGATCTAGAGAGAAGCCGCCGCCGCCGTCGAGGAAGCGACAAGACAGCGCCTGAAGAAGCCGGCCGTCTTCGCCACCTTCAGCCATCCGTGCGAGCTACGCTATCCGGCGACGGATCCTTTCTTGCAAAACTTACTGTCTAAAAGAGCAGCGAGCGTCTTTTTCAAGATGCCTTGCACTTCCTGCGGCGCGTGCAGAGCCCCGCACAGCGACGGAGACCGCCATGTGATCTGCGCTCTCTGCCTGGGTTTGTGAGCTCAGCGACGCACTTCTGATGTCGACCCTGCGGGCTGCACTGCCGTCGTTTTCTGATGCAAATGCTCGCCGGAATGACTCCCTCGAGCGTCTATCTCTCCTTCTCCGCCCCCTCTCCCGGACTCGCAGCCGCCGGCTCCCGCCCGCGCTGCCGCCGCCTCAGGGGACGAGGCGCTTGATATGGATGAGGACGCGCTGCTGACAGCTGTTCTAACCGCATATAATGCAAAAAAAAAAATTTGCATTATAAACTTTTTATTTACCTTGACATGTTTCGACTGCAACCTGCAGTCTTCCTCCACCTGAACAACACCTTGTCTTTCTAGAAGAAAATTGTCCAATTTCTACAGTATGTTGTTTCTGATCTACTTCCTTAAGGAAATAAGCCTTTCATTTATTTGTTATTGTTTCGTTCAACTTGATGAGTCACAACACAATGTGATGTATTCATTTCTGTGTTCTACAGAACATAAGCTACATACAAATAATTCTGAAATTATACACAACACAGAAAGTGCTTTGAGTTGTTGTTACTCAATAAAAGAGTTAAGTAATTCAGCAGCTGACTTTTTTTAATACTGCAATCACTTTGTAGTGTTTTTTCGTTTACTGTTGTGAAATGGAAAATCAATAATCGCTAATCGAGAATCGTTAATAATCGAAAATCGACTGTAATCGAATCGGGACTTCAATAATCGTAATCGAATCGAATCGGGAAATCAGACAGATTAACCACCCCTATTGACTCGACTAGATCCTAAACAAATGAAAAACCCGCATTAAGTACAGGTTCCTCTAAAGCATGTTCATATCTTCTCCACATCCAGTAGCTATATTTTTTCTATAATAGCCTGCAAAGAGTGAATCACAAAGGCCAGTAATGATCTATTAGATCCTCAACCAAACCCCTAGCAAAGGGTTTAAAAACATGTCTTTACCTAATAAACCTGTCACCATGGAGACTCAGAGAGACACTGTTCTCAAAAAAATAGATGAACTGTGTTTTAAAAGTCCTCTCCTGTCACAGATTCATGGTGGTGGGTGGATAAACCACATAAAATAATCCACTGTTAAATTGATTGTGTCAGTTTTTGGAAAGTCTTGTTTCAAATCTTGAGCTATTCAAGCTTTTTAATTATTAAGATCATTACTGTACTGTATTTATTTATTTATTTGTTTGTTCACATGTGTTGTTTTTAATTGACAAGTATAATAAAAGTACTAATATAAATAAATAAACTTAATAAAATATAGTTAATAAATTTACTAAAATACATTAAAATATTATACAATTTATATAATATTTGTATTGTTTTAATCATATTTTGAATAATATTTTTAATCAAATGTTTTATTTTGATTGATTAGTGTAAGAATAGTACTAATATAGACTAATATTATACTAAATAAATAAGTTTATTTTAAAAAGCTAGTTTATTATTATTAGAATATTTAAAATCTTATTTTAAATAAATATTTGGAATTATCTTTATTATGAGCCTGGAAAACAATGTTACATTCATAACAATAAACTGTAGTTTTTTTTTTTTTTTTATGAATGTAAAAGGTTTTTTTTACCATTATTGGAGCTTTTACTATAAAATACTTTTTTAGTCTTTCTACTTAAAAATCGACTCATGATAAATTCAGTGTTACTACTTGTAATTAATAGTGAAATTTACAAGCAATTTCAGAGCAAACATTGTTCCAAAATAAATCCTATGCATGTTTTGAATAGCAATCAATGCCATAAAGGTGTAGTTCTAACATCTACCAGCAGGGGCTTACTGGGCCGTGCCAAACAATCAACCCCTGAGCCTTATGAAGTTAGCTGTAGCAACAGAGATCTGTGCTTTGACTTTCATGAATTCTGCAGTCTGTTGCTGCCTCAGGTTACGGCTAGTCATGTTTGTGTCTCCATTGTGCTGCAGGTTTTTCACAGACAGACCTCACTGACCCTGAGATGATACAAATAAAATGTGCTTTTGGAAAACAATGACATCAGCTTCACATTGTAAAAAGCACTATGCACATCTGACCAAGTGTCGAGGTGTCCATGAGCAAGACACCTAACCCCGGCTGCTCCCGACGAGCTGGATGGCGCCTTGCATGGCTGCCGTCGCCAGTCGGTGTATGAATGAGTGTGTGAATGGGTGAATGTGAGGCAAATGTAAAGCGCTTTGGTGGCCATTGGGTCTGTGAAAGCGCTATATAAATGCAGTCCATTTATCATTTACCACATTTGTGCGTGTAACCTTTGGCTAAATATTAAAATATTAAAAACCCGACTACGCCACCTAGGTTACCTCTCCACCCAGGAAAGAATAAAAATAAACAAAACACCCCAAAAGAATTAAACCCAAGATGATTACAACAATATGAAGGACCCTGCAGGAGTGCGTTTCCCGAAAGCATCGTTATCCAACTATGATCGCAATTTCCATTGAACTCTATTGGTTACGACGGAACTTGCGACCATAGTTGGCTTTGGGAAACGCACCCCTGGTTCGGATTGCGTCAAAGACAGAGACTTCACTTCCAAAAATATGCAAAGTTTTTTACACAGAAAACATTCATTTTAAAACGTCCTAAAAATAGATGTCGTACACAGTTTAACAATTAAATACCCACTGTTGATAAGAGACCGAATTAACCAACTTTAAAAGAAGGGACAAACCACACAGCAAATTAGTGAATAAAGGTTCTTAAAAGTGATAAACAAAATAAAGAAACAATATCAAAAGAAAACAAATACACTCTCCTCTTCTACTAAGCCTCAGTATCACAGGTCAAATAATTCACATGCGGACATACACTGGCAGATAAATGAAATACCAAAGAAAGGGGAACAAAAAAAGAAAGAGATTACATAGACAATAAAACTCAATATTTAACATCACAAATAATAATATTTAAGATCGTTCAGGCTGCTTTGATGGACCAAACTACCAGCGTGTTAGTTTAATTTAACAGCCCCTAAAACACGCATGTCCAATACTTCAACACCTTTCATACAGACCGATTAGGGCAGAAGTCGTTAAAGAGCTCGGCCAATACAGCAGTTCGAAACCGCAAACGTCCACTGCAGTCAGCCGTACGAACAGAACAATGAAACAGCGACACAAACAGGTATATATATAAAAAAAAAACAGCACAAAGGTGTCAGTTAGATGACGCCTTGGGATGAGAATGTGTTGTCTTAGATTTCGGTGTCCTGCTCCGTGAGCACGAACTAGGCTGAAGCGCAAGTGACCCCTTTCTGCTGTCCTCCCACCTTAACCTACCCATCTCCGCCCCCTGATCCCTAGCCCCACCCCTAATCCTAGCCATTTCCACCCCCTGATCCCTAACCCCACCCCTAATCCTACCCATCTCCACCCCCTGATCCCTAGCCCCACCCCTAATCCTACCCATCTCCACCCCCTGATCCCTAACCCCACCCCAATCCTACCCATCTCCACCCCCTGATCCCTAGCCCCACCCCTAATCCTACCCATCTCCACTCCCTGATCCCTAACCCCACCCCTAATCCTACCCATCTCCACCCCTTAGATCTGGATTCAACTCCGCCCCCTGGATCTCGTGTACTGTAATGAGGTGCTACTGCTCTGGGCCGCACCTGCAAAAAGAATACAATAGGTGTGCTCAACATCAAGCCGTGGTTCAACACCAGTGGGCAGGTCCTCTCAATTAAAATACACAGAACCATTCAAAATGGAAAACTACTTATAAGGCAAGACAACTATTAAAAATACTCAACCTGTCACATACGCAAGAATCGTGTTTTCTTGTGTGATTCGACATCATCCTATCTTTGATCCTCCGCTGTGTATGAGCAGAATAAACTTGTCACACTGACAACCGCAGCAAAATCTCAGGGTTGCGATGCGCATCTTTGTTTTCTTAAAAACCTCTTTGGGTCAAACCCAGTCAAAGAAGAAAATATTGACCACTGACACACAATTGTTTAAAGAAAACACTAGGAGTCTGTCATTGTCCAATTGTTGTCATGCTTTCATCTCTCTGATTTACAAGATGGTCCTACACGGTTGTTCTCTGAATGCCCAGATCAATACAGACTCTCATTTGTAGCCGAATGACTTTGACAATGGCTGTTTTCAATGCTAGTGGGTTTGTCTTTTTGAAGATGGAGGAGTCTTGTTACACGCTTTGAGTATAAACTGTTAATAAAACGATTAGGTCTCTTCTGTCCAATGTGATTTCAATTGGACTTGATAATACCAAACATTAATATCTATCCGTGCCATATTGATTTCTCTGGAGCCGTGCCTCGCTTTTAGAGATTTTTTGAGTGACACCAGCATGATTCAATCGTGGACAGAAGGTTTTGATCTAATTTTTCTTCCTCTTATTGGCACAGATGCAACGGTAGATTTTGCAAAAGCTCCGATCAATACTGCTCCCGGCTCCTTGCATCTCTCCCACAGCTTAGCATTTCCTCTGCAGGAAAAGATCCCTTCGCTTATGCCTGGAGAGGCGGACACATCAACTTCTGTTGTCTTTTTATATCTACGTGCTAAAAGCTCATGAAATGTTTAGAGATAAAAAAAATCTACAATATCATATCAATATCCCCCCTAACCCCCCTTTTAATTGTACCAACGAGATGTATTTTTAGTCATGGGCTAAGAAAGATTGAGTTTTTATTGCACTACATTACCAATGATATGTCTGTAGGTTAAAGCTAATAAGGGGACCTCAAGTTCTATAAAGAAGTTTCAAGTGGCAAAATATGAATTTAGATACACCTTGTTAATCTTACTCATCTGAAATTAATGGACACCCATGACAACAAACGACGACCTCACAGGTGTTTACTCTACACGAGTCAATAACGACAGAACCCTTCAATTACATTCTACAGGGGATGCGGAAGAAGCATTTGTCTGAGACAATTGGCAGAAGATTGAATTGATTACCTGATTATGAAGAGACAGAGTTATTATTGTCATAACTCACTCCCCATTACAGTTCTTCGGCTTTGCAGACAGGCTATAAAAAGCATTATGGCTGTAATGTGGATATAGTGTGTTTACCACCTGTTCTGCAGGGAATTGCTGGCTTAGTTTAGAAATCGTCAAGACCGTTTTGCCTTGTGGTGAGAGGATCTGTTTTTACCACATATTCTTTCTTCCCCTTGTCTTATTTGAATTAAAGGAATATTTTATCCAAGTATGACAAGTCTGTCTTCCCCTTCTCACTGTCACAGTCACCAGCTAATCACCACCTCCTCCTAACTACATTTCCCATCATCCTCCCTGGCTTCCCAATCACAGAGATCGCTGTCACCTGTCACCAATCTTCACTGATCATCATCCAGCACTATATAACTCCTCCCACAGTTCACCGTTGTCTGGTCTTGTTGTTCCCGCAAAGAACAGTTACCTGACTCCTTACCTGCACGATACCTACCAGAACGATTTGTCTCTTCAGTCATCTGCTTCCTTCATCCGTCTTCAGTCATCTGCCTCGATCTCCATTTCAGAATGCAACAGATAAGACCATTACTCATCCTGATATCCATCCTGAACACTATATTCATCAGTTACTCACCTGCTTCCATCGTTGCGATCACATACTTCTGCAAATAAACCTGTTGATTACTTCACCTGTGTGAATCCTTCTTTTTCATGACACTCACCTTCATGCCTTTCCATAGCCCTGACTTTCTTTCTTTTGCAGAAAGATGTATAGAGAGATATATAGCAGGTCTGAGCTGCTCTTTTCCATTCAGTGAAGGATGACCACTGCTGTCAAGCTAAATATGGTACGTTTCTTACACAAAGCTATCATATATAATGTCCTTTTTTTTCTTTTTAATGACACATCTTTATCTTAATGTTTTATATAGATGTTTTTACAGATATCATGAATAATTAATTAATATATCTTAAGCAATAAAACCTATAGAAAGGTTGAATTATGTGATATTGCAACGCATTCTCATCCCAAGGCGTCACTAAATGACAATTTTGACCATGCTTCAATATTCGACGCTTTAGGCACCCTTTGTAATTTTGTAAGCCAAGCTGAAAGTTAGCATCACCCTGTTTCCCTCAAGAAAAAGACAATAGGACACTTTAGTTTCGGTTCCAATTCTCAATATTAACTTGTTGCTTATTAGCTTGCATATTACAAGGATATTGGCTGTTTATTAGTACTTATAAAGTCTTATGCATGGCCATCTTCTACATCCCTTAATACTACCCAATACATAAATTAAACAACCTTGCTGACTATTATAAAGCTGTAATTAGGAGTTTATTGAGGCAAAAATAGTTAGTTAATTGTGAGATTTGGACCCTAAACTAAAGTGTGACTGATTTTTCCATTTTTCCATTATTCCAGAAAATAAGGTCTGTGACCGACAAAACTAAATGATTTTTATGTATTTTGTTCATCAAGATAATCTTTACAAATTAACCAAATTGTATAAGTTTTAAAGCTTAAATACAATCGGAGTAAGAAAAAAGCTGAAGTTGGGCTATAAACAAACGTCAACATCAACACCATTAAGCTTCCAACAACTCTTTCAATCTTATATTTAAAAAGTTGGAATGTTTGTGTTAGAATAGTTTGCAGGAACATGATTATTAACACAACAAGGCTGTAAAAGTGAATAGATGAGTTTTTGGTAACGCTTCCTTTTACAGTCCTGTTACCCATGTACATACTATATACTATAGTAATTACAATTACTGGGTAATAACTAGGTACTAACCCTGAACCTACCCCTAAACCTACCCCTAACCCATGTACTTACCTTATATTAGCCAGTACTTTCTAGGTAAGTACACTGTAAGTACACGTAAGTACTGTACTGTAAAAGGAAGCGTTACCAAGTTTTTCTGTTCGGCGTGATGACATTTAATGTCCCCAAAACCCTCTGTAGTCCTATTTAGCCAATTGTTAGCTTCCTTGTTTAACTTCCTTTTTTCAAGACACATACAAGCATAAAAAAACATTGACAATTCTTTTTCTTTTTTTTTATGGAATATCGCAGTGTTTATTTTAAGTAATTTATCCGTGCACTTCATTATTATAATTTTTTAATGAATGTGCCGTTGCAATCTTTAATCAAAAAAACATTTTCCCATCCCTCTTGCAGATACATCTCTTCTCTTCTCTGATGGCATGTTTATTGGCATGAGGGCGGGACAACCTGTCACTCACAGCAATAGCAAACCACAACCATCCAATCATATTCTGATGGACAAAATCAAGTCTACATTTTTTCTTTTTCGAGAAGCCATTTCACTCAAATTTACAACGCAATAGGGAAGAAAAGACTATCGCAACTTTAAAAAAAAAAAATATAATAAAATGACGATGGAACCAGAAGATCAAAAATACTACCTTGTTTCTGGGTTTTAGGACTCATTAGTTATAATAACCATTTAAGGCAAACTACTTAACGGAGTTTTCTTTTAATTAAGTGCAATATTTTTATAGTCTTATCTTCACTATGATACCAGGACACTTGTATCACCCTAACATTTTATTTATTTATTTACTTTGACTTGTATCAAAAAGGAATTTATTCAGAAATGAAAAATATTCTTGTCATGTAAGATATGTAAAAAAAAAAAAAAAAATTCAATAATCTTGATTAAATTAATAGATGGAACACAAAATGAGCATTATGTCACTGACCCAAATATTTTCTTTTGTATTCTGCAGAAGAAAGTAATTTGGGTTTGTAACGACAATTTACGACTACACTTTACTTTTAATAACATCCCTCCTTTGATAATAAATCCTTTGCAGTTGATTCAGAAACAAAACCAGTGCAAAGGTGAAGAAAAATGCAGCAGAAAGTCTGACTCATATCCTACAATACTCCACGGTGCGGGAGATTCAGCACATATTGTTTGGTCAGTTGTTGTTTCCCCTCGTATTTCTCCCCTATAGCACTTGCTGTCAGAAGCTATGCTCTACTGTGTTTTACAGTTTTTGCAAGGTGTTGAAGAAATCTAAACATCCTTGCTGTCGGCTACGGCTCAGACGTCTTGTGCTGACAGTTTGTGCTGTCAGCTTCTTCCTTCATCCTACTGTCCTCTCTGCAGAGGTGAGGCTTGTATGATTAGTGATGGCGAGGTGCGAGGAGACAGCTGAGGGAGGAGAAAAGATAGAGAAAAGAAGGGAGAGAGGCATGAAAGAGGAAGAAAGAGAGGGAGGGAGGGAGATCTATTCAGCTTGTCAGTTTGTGGTCCTGTCAGACACTTGTCCCACTGCTTTCCGATGGTTTGTCCCTCGCTTCACCTTTCTGCTAAGAAGCTGCTGCTCCTTTCTTGTGTGTGTGTGTGAGTGTGTGTGTGTAACTCTGGACAAAATTGTGAACCTTAGCTGAAACAACTGTGATATTCTGTGTCAGGTGTGCGCCGTGTGGTTTTCCAGTACGCTGTAAGTCACACAAGTCAGCAAAACGGAAGGGAACTTAATTGTTTATCAATAGACAATTATGTTAAGCAATCGATGCCCGACTATGTTTAATACACAAAACAGCAAAAATAACATGTTTTAATTAAAGTCAACATGAAATTAAAATTCAATCTATGTACTTTCTTAAAGTCCCCCTGTGGTGAAAATCAAGCTTTTAATGTTGTTTATATGTCTATGTGGTGTTTTTAATATGATTTAAGACAAACCATGTACAAATCCATAAGTCAACACTATTGATGAGTATTTTCTCCTTAAAACTGCAGTGAACCAAAGACAGTCTCAAAAATGCGGTTTGAAAACGCTGGTGTTTCTGACGTCACAAACTACCTTGTAACCAATCAGGTCAATGTGTGATCGTCAACAAGTGGATCTCTGAACTGTGAGTGAGTGGAGACGGGGCTAATTTGCATATTCATAGAACCGCGTATACTAAATGAGGCAAGGGTGTTGAGTTACATTCAAGCTATTTTAAGGCCTGCCAATTTTTTTAAATATGTGATTTTGGTGATCAAAGATGAGTTTTAAGGGATAAAATGATTGGCTACAGGGAGACTTTAAAGGGATTGCATACTTAAAAATTAAAATGTTGTAATCTTTTTACTCGCCCTCATGTCATTCCAAACCTGTATGACCTTCTGTGAAACACTTAAGAAGATATTTTGAAGAATGTTGGTAACCATTGACTTACATTTGTATGGACAAAAAAAAACCTTTATCAATATATCTATTATTATGTTTCACAGAAGAAAAAAGTCACACTGGTTTGGAATGACTTGAGGTTTATGGCAAGCCGTATTAACATTTAATCAGTTAAACCGACTAGTATCTATTTTCATGCTACTAGTACTTATTTTTTAGATACTAGTATCTATTCCATTAAGTACTAGTACTTATTCATTAGCTACTAGTGCTTATTCTTTAGGTACTAGTGCTTATTCTAGGTACTAGTGCCTATTCTTTAGGGCCTAGTACCTTTTTAAAGATACTAGTACTTATTCATTAGATAATAGTTCTTATAGTACACTCTAAAAAATGCAGGGTTAAAAAATAACCCAACCTTAACCAAGCCGCTGGGTCACTATAGGACAGAACACGCGCTGGGTTGGTTTGACCCAAGTGCTGGGTTTTTCCATTTAACCCATATTGTTGGGTCATTCATTTGACCCAACCAGTGGGTGAAATTGACCATCTTGCTGGGTTAAGTCTTACTCATGTGCTGGGTTATTTCCTGTATCATTGCCTTATTAAAATTAGTAACAAATATTTTTTATATTACCGTACTAATGTAAAATAATGATTGTCTCTGTAATACAATAAACCAGAGAGGCCACTGTATATGTGATTTCAATCATTTATTTTATTTTTTTACATTTTTAATACATCTTTAATATTTTTTTGTAAACAAATTATTACAATTATACAATGTATACTCATTCTAAGGTAAAAAAAACATAACGGTTCATTAAGTAAGGTCTTTATACACCACTGAAAACATAGTTATGTATATGATATTGCATTTCTGTTAACAGATCCTCCTAAATACAGTATTACACAATGCACCTTTAAAAGTCAATAAGAAACTAATTTGAACTCTTATACGATTATGATTTCATTTATTAAGATGTGTTGATTTATTAAGAATAGCTACAAACATTTACAATACGACTAAATATCACAGGGTTTTCCTCACATTTGACAGAGGACGATTCTTTCCCATTAATTTGATACACTGCTTCGTGTATTTAACATGAAAAACAAAATAAAACTTTGAAACAAAGATCACCAGCCTCCAGCAAAGACTCGGTCTCGATGACGTGGCCTGGAACAATGGCAACGGTCTGACGTGTCCCCCTCGTCGCATCCCTGATGCTCCAGTCATTTTGTAAATATTCATCCATGTTGGTCCCCAACTGTTGATTACACACAATCACTTAGAGTGTTGCAATATAACTGATATGCAAGTTTTTTGTGAAAGTATTTATATTTTTTTTATTGCAAACATTACCAAATATGGCCAAATGTGAAAAACAAACAAAATGTATATTTACACATCTAAATAGACAATTAGCAGTCTATTCAGGATAAGACAAAAACACGATTTGGAAAATGGATTCATGATGTACTCGCTCATTATAAACATTTTGTAAATTTTGAACACAAAAAAAGTTATGGACTGCAGCTTTAAAAATGAACAAAAATCTATTTAAAAAAAAATGCAATTTTATGTTGCAAACAGAGATTGCACCTTTAAATATTCTAAACCTAAATTAATTTCATAGTTATCAAGCATATCAAACTTACAGGTTGCATGTCAAGGACCTCTGAGCCTCTGTGGTGGGTCTGAAGCCATTTCCTCCTCTCCTGTAACGTTAGATGGATGGGGGAAGCAGAGTTTGCAGGACCTTCAAAGCCAGCAGCTAAACAATATGAGCATAATACATAAAGTTGCATTATCATTTAAATAGTATGCTGTATATAACAATTCATATTTCTAAAGTAGCATTTCTGACTTTTCTGCCCTGGTGTTTAAAATGGCGCTGTTGTGACAATAGCAAAAACTATTTATTGGCCTCAAACATCGCGCACACTTGATCCATGACCACTGTCTTAGTAGAACTAAATTATTCTTAGTAGGCCTACCTCAGGTCCTAACAACTTATAATGGGTTCAGGGCGAGAACATGCTTAATATGAAATCGATTTATTTCTCATTGCCTCAGTCGCCGTTTGTAAAGATTGCACGTCAGACGTCATACAGTTATTATTGGATTGTTTTGGGTAAAAACGATCCTGGTTCCGACATAGACATTACAGAAGAAACACGCAGACTGTGCTGGAACTTACCCCCGTCGCTTCTTCTGACGAGAATTTCTTAAATGTGCCAGCAGACTTTAGTTTCCACACAGACTAGACTTTTTTTCCCGCAGTTTTTACGTACGTTACGAGCCCTCTAGGGACATAAACAATAAACATAGGCTACTGCGCGTGCACGGGTTCATTCAAAACGCTTTTCTCACTTTTAATTACTAAACGTCCACAATAAATACGATATTTACGTGATGAAATTACAATTTAAACTACATATTTCATTAAGGCTGCTGAGCTGGTTTGCAATGTGGCATTTTGTCAAAAAATCTAACCGGCTAGCTAATGTTTTACAGAATAAATACGTTATAGCCTACCCCTCGCACTTCCATATCAAAGACTGTATGCTGAACAGTGAAATTATTAATGTTAAAAATATTGGTAAACATATTAACTTACCATAAAACACTGCCTGCTCCGACCTCCGAGTGAAGTCCTCCTCGAGTCAGAAGTGAAGAATCCAGAAAGTTCCGCAAAGAATAAACCGGTTGCTGGGTCAAAATAACCCAACCAGCTGTTTATTTGTGAATTACCCCCTTACAACTCATTTTACCCAGCATGAGCAACCCAATAATGTGTTTACAGTGCCCCAAACAACCCAGCATTTTGACCCAGCACAATCAACCCAACAATTTGTTTACAGAAACAACCCAGCATTTTTTTGAGTGTACCTATTAAAAATACACTAGTAGGCCTACTTATTTATTAGATTCTAGTGCCTATTAAATTGGTACTAGTACTTATTCATTAGGTACTAGTACTTATTATTAGATACTAGTACTTATTCATTAGATACTAGTACCTATTAAATAGATAGTACTTATTCATTAGATACTAGTACTTATTTCGATAGTGACTAGTAACTATTCTTTTGTTAGTAACAAATTATTATTTTTTGCCATTGATTTCTATGGGGATCTGTCATTCAGATATCAACTATTCAGTTCTGACTAGTATGTATTCCAATTGTGACTAGTACATATTGTCGCTGTCCGATGAAAACCGTGTATGTCCATTTTGCCGATTTTGAGATTTTTCGACGGATAGAATGTCCAGGTTCATTTCCATATACAGTATGCTTCACATTATCTAAATGACCAATGAAAAGTTGTAAAATCATGTCATCTGATTTTCACGTATATCCATTTGGTGTCAAAGCTGTCAATCACGCCGCGTATCTCCCACCCTGTGGATGCATCTCGCCGGTCTCGTGAAGTTTCATCTTAAAGGAACACTCCACCGTTTTTTTAAATTGGGGTTATTCACTGTCTCCCCTACATTTAGATAGGTGGGCAAATGCATTTTTGTCTCAGTGCATGTCTTAGTCTGGCAGCGCCGCCGCTAGCATAATGAATGGAATCCTATGTTGCCAGGTAGCATGTCGTGAGAAAAAGTGATAAAAAAATAAAAAATAAAGTTACTTTGTGTGGCCTGCTTATTCACAACGAGTACAAATAGCAATGCAGATTAAGACTAGGTGATTTCCTAGGCAGAGATTTGGGACTATATGGGGGGGAAGCACAGGCGAAGCACTGCTACTTGGGCGCAGAGATATCACGCAACACATGAAATAAAGCTTGCCACAAAGAACCGGCGAAAGTAATGATTATGCATGAAACATTTGAATTGTTGATAAAGTTGATAAATTGATAAAGTTGACGATGCAGACTCGCCATCTTCGCAGTAGTGAACGCGCCTATAGAGAGAAATGCACACTTCATATGAAGTGTGCACGCGTCGGCACCTCCGTGTCTTGATTATATTATCCTCTATATTTGCTTCTTATTTATTAATCCAGGCAAATTTGTTGATGAAACATTGATTAAAATGAAGATAAAATGTATACAAAACGAAATAACATTTAAAGAAAGGCTTTTTACAAAACAAAACTTATCATAATAATCATGTCTGACCTATTCCAAATGTTTTCCGATATATTGGTCATGATCCTATCTTACTCATCTCATGCGGTTCCGTTTTCATATAATCAACATAGATGAAATTTAAAAAAATAACATTATATTATTTAAACATAAATGAAACGTTAACTTATAAGTGTCACACCGCTCCGCTTTGCTCACATGCTCTGGTGTGTATAGTATACATGCATGTGTGCGTGCATGTGGTGGAGGGGTGCAATTTTCGAATAATAATCAAATAATACCCAGCGATCTTCGAATATTATTTTTGCTTGAAAATTTCATTTTGTATAAATTGTATCTTCATTTTAATCAATGTTTCATCAACAAATTTGCCTGGATTAATAAATAAGAAGCAAATACAGTTGGCAATATAATCAGGCGCCGGCGCGTCAACTGGAGCGCGTAAATGAACCGAAACTCAGCGTATAAGCTTGCCTCAAAGACCTGTATATCTATTGAAAGCTTGAAATGTGTACCTTTAAACAAAACAATTAAAAACTAAAAGAAATTGGCTACGCTCTACTTATGTAGGCTAATTCATATGAAGTGTGCATTTCTCTCTATAGGCGCGTTCACGGCTACTGCGAAGATGGCGAGTCTGCATCGTTAACTTAAAGGAGTAGTTCACTTTTAAAAAAACTTTTGCTGATAATTTACTCACCCCCATGTCATCCAAGTTGTCCATGTCTTTCTTTCTTCAGTCGAAAAGAAATTAAGGTTTTTGATGAAAACATTCCAGGATTTTTCTCCATATAATGCACTTTGCTGGGCACCAAACGGTCCAAGGTCCAAAAGACAGTTTCAGTGCAAACTGCAAACTGTTCAAAGGGCTTTAAACGATTCCAGACGATGAATAAGGGTCTTATCAAGCGAAACGATCGCTCATTTAAAGTAACAACAGGTAACTTTTCAACCTTCATAATATATTTCCAAGTTTCTTGTGATGGTACATCGACTTACAATA